>NW_020449863.1:1879640-1881356 GCF_003343035.1 Apteryx rowi | reverse complement strand
GGCGGCGCGGGGCGGCGGCGGCGGGTGCTCGGGGCCGGGCATGAAGAGCACGTTCAGCGACGTGCCCAGGAGGAAGGCGAGGCAGCAGCCGGCTGCCGCCGCCACCCTTCTGCGCCGCATCGCCGCCTCGCTCGCCAGCTTCCCCAGCCTTTCGCTCTCCTCCGCGCTCGCCTTTCCCGGGAGTCAGGTTTGAGGGGTTTTCGGCTTTTTCCCCTTACCCCCCGGCGGCGGGGCGGGCGCGCAGCCGGCTCGCACGGCGCAGCGCGGCGCGGCCGGACTCACCGCCGCGGGCGGGCCCGCATGACACTTGCCTCCGCGCTTTTAAGCCCCCGCCGCACTCATCATTAGCGGCCGCGGAGGCGGGCGGGGGGGTCCCCGCGCTCGCCGCCCGCCCTGACGTCCCCTGATTGACAGCGCGGCCCTGCCAGCGGCCCGCGGAGCAGCAGGGGGGCCTGGGAAACGTAGTCCCCGGCAGGAGCCCCGCCGGCCGCCGGCGAGCCTGCCAGCCAGGACTACATCTCCCAGGCGCGGCCGAGCCCCCCGGCGCCGGGCGCGGGGCGGGGTGGGCTGCGCAGGGCGCCCCGGGCGGCTCTGCACGCGCTCCGCCGGCGCTGGCAGCGCTGCCGGGAGCCACACGCGTGCACACATGGACACACACACGCACACACACGCATGCACATACACATGCATGCACACGCACACACACGCACGCACGCACACAGCCGTGCGGAGAGGCACGCAAAGGAGACGGTTCCCCACGCGTTTCCCCCACCTCTTTCCTCCCCTCTAAAATAAAGCGCAAGGGCCGGCTTCAGCGCAGCTCCGCGCCACCAGCGGCTCCGGCGCTGCCTCTGCGGCGACAGGCAGCGGCGGCAGCGGCCCCGCGGGCGCGCCCCGAGCGCGGCGGGCGCGGGGGAAGGCTGGCCGTGGGACCAGATAGCTGGGCTTGGTGTGTCACACGCACTAGACCAAAGCTACAAATCATGGGCTCGACATGGGGTAGCCCCTGCCCTGCTGGAAATGTGAATTGCAGGGGTGAGTGCTAATGACACGGTTATCCATCAAGTCCACATTACGATGCTGTTAGCAACTAATTAACAAACACAATCAGCCAGAGAAACTTCCACAAAGAAAGCCCATCAACAAGAGAAAAGCCGTAAAGAGTCAGGCGAGGCAAAGTTCACCACAGTGGAAGCGGGAAATCATCTCCAGTGAGGGAAAGCGATCTTTAAAGAACAAGCCATTTAGGTAATACACATCGGACGCAAAAAAATGCATCGATCGTTCCCAGGAGCCTGTGTGTTATGATTGCACGCTTTTCTTTTCTGCGCTAGCAGAAAGCAAAGCGCTCTGCTGTGTTGCTTGGAAAAATTCAAACTCCAGTCTGCAGCTCGGCCGGTTTTGGTGTGCAGGGTATTACACCCCTGCTAGGTCACGGGGAAGAGGTTTGCTTTGTTTTTCGAGACAGAGGCGAGACTGAGAACAGGCCTGCGGACGGAGCATCCCGGGGGGAGCGGAGGGGATTCACAGCGTCCCAGCAGTCTCGCCTTTCTGTCACTCCCTCGTTTAAGCCCTCATCCACGGAGAGCTGCGGTGCAACTCGCCGCCGGGCCGGGGGACGCGGGCGGCACATCCCGCGGCTTTTCAGGAGCCTTAACTGGAAACGCTACGAGCAGACGCAGAGCCCGGGACAGGCGGCAGCAAGCGGCGGCGGGG
>NW_020449863.1:1630361-1877779 GCF_003343035.1 Apteryx rowi | reverse complement strand
CCGCCCGCCTCCCCGTCGCTGAAGGAAGTTTAGGAATAGATTATATCTGCTCCTGCAGCCAAGGCTGTTGCAAAACGGTGCGCTGAAAGCATTACAGACCTTGCTAACGCTCCTGCTCACATGCGAGCCTTTTATCTCGGCAGCGCAGTTGGAAAAGCTGAATCACCACGGAGAGAGTGAGGACTGAAGTGTATTTTCTCATACGCAACAGGCTGCTCTTTATTTGATCCTCACAGTCCCTATTTCTATCATTATTGCTAAAGCTGAGAGATCAAACACGGAAAAATTAAAACCATGCTACCACGCTAAATAAGATCGTGGCAATATATTGACTGCTCCTTGGGGAAATCACTTTGTTGCTGCAGAAGCCATAGCCATCCTGGAGGCAAAACTTGTGTTTCAGGAACAGGCAATGGGAATGAGAAGTTTGGGAGTCTACGTCCATCCCGAGCCAAGGGCAACCTCCCGAGCCTGTGCCCACCTCCCGTATGTTCCCAGTCCGGCGGTGCGGGCAACTCTGCTTCCTGGGGCACATCGCTGTCCCACAGCACCAGTGAGCTTTGCCAAGCGAAGCTTAATCACCCCTTGCTTTTACACTCAAAAGCAGGCATTTTCCAAGGAGCCCCACTGTTGGTCTCAGAGCAGTGCTTGGGAAAAGAGGCTAGGATGCTGTGCCTTTTTGATTACATTTATGCATTGTGATGATTCTTGCATTTTTCATGAATACAGCATCTGTAAGTGGGGGAAGGTGTTTCATCTCCTATCCTGTGTTCTCAAAGCACAGAGGTTTGGTTTTTATATGCCAGATGTCAGTGTGCCCTGATTCTTCATCACTCAGTTGGGATTAAAGCGTCCCTGTATCAGAGAGGTGTTGTAAGGATAACTCCATTAATGCGCCTGGAACCCTGGTACTGCAGTGATAAAGGCTCTGTAAATATTTACACAGACAGAGCGAGCTTGGGGAAATTTTACATTATCAGCTTAACTCCATTATAAGGAAGTAGTTGAGAAAGTCACTAATATATTGCATTCACTTTTATTATTAATTCAACAATATATTTGGTGCTGCTTCACACAACATTCAGAGAGTTGCTGCTCTAAACATTTCACAGTCCGCAGGGAAATATCAAGCCCCCAGCAAAGGCACAAAGCAGTTGTGCTGCTATAAGAGTAAATCTTGCCAGTCAGACCTTTTACAGTTTTAGGAGTTAATAAAATAGTGGGTGGAGGGCAACCAAAGGATATAATTTATTTAGACATTCAAAAGCCTTTTGATAAACACCCATACAAGAAACTGTTAAGGAAACTTGGTAACCACAAAGTGAGAGGTAAAGTCCTGTCATGGATTAAAATCTGGTTATAAATGGGTATGGAATAAATGGCCAGTTCTAGTAGGGAAAGAGATTAATAATGATGTGCCCTAGAGATCAGGACTCAGACCAATATTGTTTAATGCTTTAATAATAACCTGGGGGTGAATAGTGAAGTGGCAAAAGTTGATGTCAATATAAAAGTACTCAGGTCAGGAGCAACTTCAGAAGAATTTAATAAAATGGCAGGACCATGTGCACAAGTATGAAGGCAGCTTGGAAAGTGCCTTCAAAACCTACCACAGCCCTCCTGGGTCCTCCTGGCCCGCTAGCACTGGCAGAGGGGCAGGCCTGTTCCACATTTGCACTATGGTGAGGGTAGGTAAGCTGAGGACAGGCAGATGTTTCCACATGTTTTAATGGTGTTTTCTCTCCTCCCCATTGCTGCCCAGCTCCTTTAGAGTTTCTTATGCCAGGAGGAAGGACCGAGCTCCCATACTGCAGGCCCCTCTGCTAGCCTGTGAAAAATACCCCCATGAGATCCTCCAGCAATTGTTTTAAAAAGCTGATGTGCGTTCCCGTGGCTGATTCTTCCCCAAGGTCATGCCAGAGGCTCTGGGCCACCTCTCAGGCATTTTAGAAATTACAAGTTTGGGCTGATGAGCATGACATGGAAGCAAGCCTCAAGTTCACTTAATCTAACAATATAAGTGCCTGGGTTCATGCTCTGTGCTGCCTGGCACCTAGAAAATAAAGCCTACCAGCACAGCTGGGATAGAAATATCCAAATGCATCCTCTAGTCGCAGCCTCTAGTACTAAGCAGGTCCAATGCACAGACAGCTATCTAAAGTTCCTGAACTTATTGCCACTGAGTTTTGGGGTTAGTTCTTTATTATGTAGCTTTTTCTTCCCACCAATTCAGTTTTTACAGCGCAGCTACACTTTGCCAGTCTTCCTTGATGTGAACTATAGAGTCGTGACCTGCCATAGGCCTGAATTCACACTGCCAAGCTGTTTATTTGAGTCTGGTACACAGACAAATATACTTTCCAGCAGTCTAGACAGCATCTGATGGTATATTTGTGTAATCTTATTACTGCCAGTCTTCTCCTCCAACCGTTCTCTTCTCCACATTGCCACCCAAACACAACAGAGTCGGATGGCTTTTGAAGGTGATGATATTCATGGAGATTCAGACCGCTGTTTTCCACAGGGATTTATTATTATTTTGTTTTTAACCAATGGGTCATTTCCAAGGATACTGTTCTGGAAAACAAAGCAGCTCATAAAGAAAGATTTTTAAAAATCCTCTTGATATGACTGGTAAAGTATTCTGAAGTACCAGCCGCAAAAGTAGTTTTTAATTCCCCTCTTTCACCTGATGATTTATATTACATTAGAAATGCCCCCCACCCCAACATCAGGATCCCAGTGTAGCAGGTGGGGTATAAAGGTGGCTCACAGATGGGTCTGTTCCCAGAGAGAACCAGGACAAGTCCCACCACAGGAGGAAGGTGGAAGAGGCACTTGTGAGTGGGAAGCGCCTTGTCGCAGACTCTGTAGCACCCAGGAGGGAATGCAGGGATCTCCCCTCCCAGGCTATGTCCGAGCCACTGAATCACACTGCCTGGCCTTGACCCCACGTTTGTGTTTTGATCCAAGCTATATATGACTTTGGGGATTCTTACTCCTACTTTCTATTTGCATAATCTGAAATGAAAAACTGTGCACAAAATAGCCATTCAACCTTGTAAACAATAACCTAATACTTGAGGCAAGGAGGATGGCTCCAGCAGGTGTAAATAGGCTTCATTTGCGGAGTTTTATGAATTGGCATCAACTGAGGATCTGTTATGAAGGAGTATCTTCCACAGTGTGAGAGACACTGTTGTGCTATGAGGAATGTGTCTGTCCTGCAACGCAGCCCGTGTTACCAATGCCAAATACCAGGTAGGAAAGCAGCCCTTTGGCAGGCCAKTGAGTGGGTATTGTTTTTGTTCCTGATGCTGGAGCCTGACCCTCTCTGGCCATGGTTCACCAGAGTTGAGTTTTGGGAACAAAATGTTCAGGCARTGTTATGTCAACTTTTGCAACTAGCATGATACCACATGAGCACAGTGCTCAGTAATGTGAACGCGAAGATTGCCAAATGGCTTGGGACTGATGACATGAAATTGATGTATTTTACCATTAGAGTCTTCTCCATGAGCACCATCAAAAGGAAAACTTATGGAGCTTGTTCTGAGGATTCAGAGTAAGGCCAGAGTTTTGGGCCACAAGTGGTTCTGGGTGTGCTGCAGCAGTCAGTAAGAAAGACTAAACCACAAGGTTTGACTTCAAATTGCAGAGGCGTTTCCCTGGTATTTCCCTGGAGGTGGCTGCCCTCTGCCTGCCTCACCACCCCAGTGCAGTAGGAGATATTGCTTTACTTTTATCGCCCATCTCCTCGGACCCCTTGCTGGTGCAGCTGATGCCATGAAGTGGGTGCCTGCCTTATCGCTGGCAGCACCTTCTCCTCGTACAGGCTTTGAAACCACTGCTGCCCCAGCTCCTCCTTTGCAGTCTACCTCGTTCAGATTTCTGTCTCACTCCCTTGGGTCTCTCCTCCATGTCCTCCCACTGTGGGATCCCCTTTCTCCTCTGGTCCCAGCATCTTCTCATCTCCATGCAGCTGGTTGCAGGCACCTACCTGCCTGTGTGTCTTGGTTGGCATCTTCCTGTCTTCCCATCTGCACTGCTGAGCCTGCTTCTCCCACCACATCCCATTTTCCTTCCAGGGAGTTTTCCTGTACTGTTGTCTCACTGCCATTGGCRCCACCTCTGCACCATAGCTCCTCCACTCCCTTCAGGGGGACAGGGAGGTTTGTGGAGCCTTCTGTAATACTTCTCTTTTAGTCCTCATAAGTGAGCCAGCGGAGGCACTGCTTCTGCGCTTCCCTCCTGCCGGCAGAGGAGAATGGCAGTTTCTTAACCTTGACCTCATCCGTCTTTTAGGACTACAGTGACCTGCTGCCTGAGCTGCTTCTAGGAGAGCAATGCCAATTCATTTCTTCTCAAGGTTCCCAGAATAATTATCAAAGCCTGGCATTTTGTTAATCCAGGCATAATTAATCACCACCAATGTTTTTATTTTAATTTCTCTGTTTCCATAGTCTTTAAGAGCTTTAAGRTCTCTGAGTTTTTATATATGGCTTTAGAAGATACTGATGCTGATATTTTGCCAGGCCATAAAATTCTCTGTAGCAATAATAGCTTTTTGGAGGGCCTAGCCTAACAGGTTTGGATTGAAATCAGGACAGAAATATAAGGGCCAGACTGGAGAGGTGCAGGAGGATGTTGTCTGAATCTTGGTTGCTCCAATGGCATAGAGCAATAGAAAGGCTTATGAGCAGAGTGTTTTGTACTCAGAGGACAATTTCTTGCTACCTAGCAGTTAGCAGAGACGTGGAGAAGCAGAAGACCTGGATCTATAATTTCTTTCTGTGTCTTTGGTCTCTAACTCCAAGGGTGCCGGCAGGACAATTGAATTAACCGTCGTTAGAGATGGGAATGTCATTATGTGGTACTGTCTATGAGAAAAGTACCCAAGACTGCACCCGTGAAAGATGTCAGATCATTTTAGAGCCTCGTGTTTAGATAGACAAGATATTTGAATTGTTTCCCAGAGTCACTTAAAAAAAAGGCATGTGAAAATGTCAGAGAATTTCCTCTTTTCCTTTCCCACCCAAAAACAAAATCAAATAAAAGCAAACACATGGGACACAAATATAGGAGCAGCCCCCTCTGCACGTACTTTCTGTGTTATGCAAGCTCTTTCCAGATGTATGGATTAGATCTCATCCAACTACTGCTTAAACATCAGCCTTAAAACATTGACTGAATGCCTCACTGAGTCGAAAACTTCAGGAGCCAGTCACAATACTCTGAAAAAACTAACACATTCAGCAGTTGTGCTTCCACCTTCTGCAGAGCTGTTGGTTGCTGCATCCATCCTGTGGCCCTATTTCCATCTCTTCATTCCAATCAGACCATTTTTGAGCCTTTTGAAGTACAGACTTAAAGTCCCTGGAATGTTATTAAACACAAAAAATAAAATATGTGAATATTTTGCTTTTTCTGTGCCTGAATATTTTTAAATCAACTGTTGCTATAATACAGGAAATCTATAGCCCTGATAGCATCAGCAGGAAAGTATGCTCATGGTAAAATAACGCACCATCAACACTACAACATGTATAAAAAAAACAACTGCATCCTAAAGACAGATTGTTTAAAAGCGCTTCAGGATCTGCACTCAGAAACAGTTAAGGATTTTTGCACATCCTGTGGATGCACATTTCTCAAAACAACTTTTGCTAATTAGACATTTGCATGTGCAGTTGGACACTGGATGAGAATTTTCAGACATAAATACCTGTGCAGGAATAGCAAGTACCTGTGCAAGACAGTGTCACTGCACTTGTCTCCTGCCCTAGGCTGTAGTTGTTATTACCGCGTAACATGGCGCTTAGTATTTTTGGTTCTGATTCCAATATTAATATGCTTCAGCACTGATCCCTTATTTTTGAATGACATTGGTATGAACAAAAGCAGAAGGTGGTTCTTAGAGCTCTACGTGCAAGAGGCGCTTTGGCATTGCAACAGCCAACTTTATGGTGCCTGGTCACTCACCGAATCTGTAATTCTCGTTATGCACCAAGAACGCCTGGGCATCCTGGCAGAGAGCCCTGCTGCGGCTGGGGCTCAGGACAGCCGTCAGCCTGAGCGGAGAGCTGCCTAAGCTAGTGAACAAGAAGAGAGAGCGATATAGAGTTAGGTGCCTAACTTAAGACTGAAAGGAGATGTCTCTCTGCGCTTGGCATTCAGACCCTGAAATACCCCTGGGCAGCTGGTTCTTGTGAAAAAGCAGAAGTCGTGGTTCAGTCCTGTAACCTGCTGGTTAGGATTGCCACCTGTTATCCAGGAGACCTAGGTTCAGATCCCTCCACTACCTGCCTGGAGTTCATCCCTAGTCCCTCACCTCTCACCTGAGTACTCTAGCAGGAGAGTAACCGTATTATAACATGGCCTTATGGCCTTCCTGCCACCACACCTATTCAAACTATGCTGTGTATTAAAAATTTTTAAAATGCTCCGGAAATTATTCTATGCTGCAGTATTTTTTGTCAGCTGGTGTGTAAGAGAACCTAGAGTCAGTCCCTGGTACAACTGAACTGTTTAATTATTTACACAAAGATGAACAGAAGAAAGAGAGACTCCTAACACAGAGATGTCCAGCAGCTGGGGCAGGTTTAAATATAAGAATAAAAAACTGGATTTGAATGCAAGTCTCTTGACTTGCATGTAGGCTGTAGGAGAGTAAACACACTGATTGAGGGGCACAGGGGAGATGCAGCTCTTTCTGTGAGGACAGCTGAACTCGGGGTATGCTTAATGAACCACAACCTCCCAATGACGTAGGAAGGACAAGCTTAGATGTGAATCTAATCTAAAGGATTTTTAAGAGTCTAAAGATTTTTAAGCATCTCCATTTTGGACATAGCTGCTTACAGAGGCAGTTAGTGACTAAATCCCTCTGTGAACATAGCCATTTTTCTCACAGCATTTTGCAGATGCCCTGTGGATGTATCCTCAGACACTGTGGCTACATGTTACACAGGGCTTTTTATTGAAACTTTTCTCTAAACCATAATAGATACCAGCCAGTAAAGTCAACAACATTGTTTTGCAAGTAGAAAAGCTGACRGTCTACTCGTTAAATAAAGGACTTCATTATTTATAAAATATGCCTTAATAACTTGGCTCTATTTATCCTGATTTTTTTTTAAGCTGTTATTCAGGAAAAATAGCTTAAAAACTTTTCAGTCCTCAAATCTAGGTCAAAGGCTGGAGTCACATTTGAACCTAGCAAAATCATGTTGATCTCAATTGCTTTTCCAGAAATGCTGAGAATTTTCTATACTTTGAGCACCCTGTTGGGCTGACAATATCCCTGAGAGATTAGTAGGCTCTCAGCTACTGCTCCAGTTCATAGAAATTAAACCTTCCATCATCTGGTTTTTATATTTGGAAAATGTCAGCTATACTTCCTATCACGTATATTGTTGCTTCAATGCACTGAGCCTTCTGTGGATTTCAAAACACATAACTCAGCTCTCAAGCATTTCTTTTGTAAATATTGATAATGGTTTCAAGTTCTTTATTAAATAACTTTTTAATGAGTTTGAGGACAAAGAACTATTTTTTCATGGTCTCATGAAGATAAGAATCATAACATATCTTTCTGTACCRTGGAACACATGGTTCTCAATACCTCATTGTGCAGCATAGGTTTTCCTCACTTTTAAAAAGTTTACTTTAACAAAAAAAACCCACAATTATAAGTAAAAGCTAACCAGGTCATACTAAAATGTCTGAAATTGCATGCAAATTCTATGTGACAGCTTTGCAGGCTTTGGAGAGCATGAGAAGGCCCCCTTTACCATTTTAATCAAACAGCAAGAAGAACTCCAAAATGCCACAATTGCTCTTTAATAAGGTTCAGTGTAGAGACCTCTCCTCGCTCAGCATTATTTATTGTCTGTGCTTTTACCAGAAAGGATCCCTGTGTGTAAACTTAGGATCGAAGACAATAAAATATTATGGAGCAGTTCACCTGGGGAAGTTTCCAGGGAGAGGTTTTTTATCAGTTTGCAGGCATGGCCAAAGTACTGAATGGGAGTTCCTCTGCTGAGCAGGCTGTAAACAATTTACATTGGGTAGGCAATAGGAAGTCTTTAGAGTGCCTTGAAAAATATTAACTTATAGAAGTTCTGACCTCTGTCTTCTAGACCTGGCCCAAAGGACTGATCTTTACTAGCAAGCATTTGGCTCTCTAGGAAAATGCATGCTGTTCATGGAAGTAGGGTTATTTTTTAATATATTTCAATTAAAAGTTGGACTGTGTAGCAGTATGCTAAATCAAATATGTTGTACAACTAATTTTCTCTATAAAAAAGCAAATGTTTACCTTTGAACTTAAAAATGTTGCCTTCAGGCATTTAATATTCCAGCCAGCTGTAGTTTAAAAGTATGGTGCAGGTTCTACAGCTTGCTGCTTCATTCAACACTCAAAATCATTCATATTTGCTAAACTGAATTACAAGCCAACAAGGAACAGATTGCTGGTCCCCTGATAGCAGCCACTCTTCTCCCACATTCCCTTGAAGACTTTCAGGTCTAATAATATTTTCCTGGGGTGAAACCTTAATGATCATCAATCTAAAATGTAAATACTTGGTCTTATTTGCACATTTATTCAAGGCAATGTGTATTGAATCATTTACCTGTGACTACAAACAGAGGTCAAGGGACAAACAAGAATGCTTCAGTGACTTTAGCTGGTGTCTGAGACATGGCCATGAGCCATGGTGATGCCAGAACTGAACTTTGCCAGAAATGCAAATAGACGCATCTCTGATCCCCTTTCTCCTCCTTTCTTCCTTATCCCTGTCTGGAGGGGAGATCTTCCTTCCTCTTCCCCACCCTCATGTCAGGAAGAGGTTGGAAACAAGCCAGATAGCCTCCTCCTTTGTGCCCTAACCCAAGTCCAGGSGGGTCCCACAGGCATGGAAAGGAAGGACATGGAGCCCATTCTCCCCCTCATGGTGTCATTAGTCCTGTCTAGTTCCTGGGAGCTAATGGGGGTTTGGCCTTTAGGGGCCAAAGACACCACATACAAAGTTGCTTCAAAGGTGGCTTCCACCTGGGGAATTTTACTTGTTAAAATGAAATACAAATGGCAGGCATTAGTATTGCTTTTTTTCTGCAGTCAGGATGGCAGCAAAGCCACAGGACATCTCTATTAAAAATGTAAACAGAAGATAAGGGTTGGAAAGGAGCTGTTGTTGGTTACTGGCTAGCAGGTTCTTATTTGCATCTATTATTTTAATGATGCTGAGACTCGACTGCAGCATTTAGGGTGTGTTAGGGCACCCAGAGCATTCCAGAGGTATCTTTTCAGCCGTTTCCATTTAAGTACATGTTATTTAGTTGTGAATTAGAAGAAACGGTCAATCTTCCATCTTTGTCRTTGTGCCAACACATGGGAAATGACCTCGTCCTAAAAGCTGAGCACCTGCAACTCTCATTAAGGTCCTTCTAATGTCACCCATTGCTTCTCAGGCTCCTAAAAGGGCCTCTTACAATGTACCTGCTTCAAATTCCCTGAGGATTTATTGGCTCAGAACACAGATTACTTGTTTTGGTATCAGGGATTTCCTTTCTTTTGAACAGGAACATGAAAACACAAAGAAAGCCTAAACTCAAGTAATGTGAAAATATTGAGTTTGACTCCAACCCATAYATTCAAAGTTGTAGCTAAATGTCTGACCTTAACTTGAAATGTGATGCCTTGACTCTGCATATGATCATATGGCATATAAAATGTTTGGAAGCCTTTGAAAAAAATGGAAATATTCTTGGCTTTGGTTGCAGTCATTATTATTATGCTTTCTTTAATGCATTTATAGTTGGCTCAATAGATCTTTACATTTTTCAAGCTTGGGTAGCAAGTTTCAGGACTTGTGAAATCTGTGTTGTTACTGATTGCAATGATAATGCACTGTCAGAAGTGTGTTGTGCACTTCACAGATGATGTATCTTTAGATGAGAGGATCCTGCACAACAAATAGCTTGATCCAAATCTTCCTGAAATCTTTCCTTTTTACTTAAGTGAGATGCAGCATTATACTATAAAGCTTGAAACACTCAACTCTTCTTTCTTAAGAGGTGAGTAGTAAAGTGCATGCACCTGTGACTTTCCACTGGCCTGAAATTGCCTTCCTTTGGTGCTTTCACATTCAGGCAAAGCAATAAAATTTAATGTATGCATGCACTTACTGCATTAAAATTAACGGTTTCATTTCCAGACTGATTACTGACCATAAGTTGAAATKAATTTAATCCTCCTAGAAGATGTCCAAGTACCCTTACAACAGAATGCTGTTTTTTAGACATAGTAAAAATGCAACATAGAAAGCAATGAAAATTTCATGCTCAATATGCTCAAATGCCCCAGTGATCTAAGATTTTTTGATAGATGCTGACAAGAGGTAATCTCTGTGTTCCATTCAACAGCTGATTCAAGCTTGAACTAAAAAGAAAAAGTATCAGTCATCCTGAAAGGTTTAAATGTAATCCTTTCTAAGGATAGAATATTTTTTTCTATTGCTCTATGTTCAATTTTAATCCCATCAGAAGTCTTCTGTATACTTGATACAGAACTTTATACACTGCTTATTGTAAAAAAGAAGAGATCTTACCTTCATCAGATGTGTTCAGCAATGTTCTCCCAGGGGTGACTTTTGTCTTTACAAGAGTAAAAATTTAAACCACACAATTAATTAGCAATTAGAGCTAGTAGGATGTGAATGAAAGTGAAGAGCTTGCAGTCAGACCTAATTAGTATAGTCACATAGTTAACAAAGCCCAAAAGTTTATGGCGCTGTTCAGGCAGATGCTGCGGGACTCCTGGAAAGAGATAGCCCCTACCGCAGAAGTCTGTTAATTAAAAGAACTCCCTTGTCATTCTGTGAAGCTATCTTCAAGGATTTTAAATGATCCGAAGGCTGATRTTGTTCCCGTTACAAGTACTGGTCAGTGGTTCACTTTGTAATTAGTCTAATTGAAAAGCCTGGAATTTCTCCAAGGCTAGAGTACTCTTGTATGAATAACGTGGAATGAATGTGTTCCCAGGTAAGACTTTAACTGATAGGACAAAATATCCAAATTAAGGGAATATCTTAAAGAYGTACTGGGTCAAATATCCTTGTACTGTAATTTCACTGGGATCCAACAAGCTCTGCAATCTAAACTAGTTCCACTGAATGCCATCTAAGCTTGCAGATCTATTCAAAAGTTGGCAAAGTATTATTTGAACAGCTAAAGTATGATCACATTGTGTTTACATGTGAACTGTGTTTATTCCACTTTCAGCAATTTTAATGTAGCATTTATCTTTCCTCAGTTTTGCATTTGTTATATAAACACTTATAATAGATGAGGGAAGCTGCAAAACAGGAGTTGCATATCAGACACCCCAGAACATCAAGAAAATATGGGCTCTTCTTATGCAACTTCTGGCTAACATGTCAATAGGCAGATATGCAGGCTGCATACTTAGCAATCAACATTTAGCATGCTTAGCAATTTTAGTGATCAACATCTAGAAAACTGGCAGAACCAAGCTCAGGATTTGGATTACAGCTTTTTTTTCTCAAGTTGTGCAATTGTCCTGGGCAAATAAAGCCTTTAAGTCTCAGAAGGAGCTTTAGAGTATGCAACTATTTAAAGGACACTGAAAGCCTCTCAAAATTTTACAGACTACAGGGCAAGAACTTCTGGCTATAGCTACCAATCTCAAACCAGTGATAACAGTTTGTCTCACTGGGAAAAAAATACCCTAAAGGATGTTCCCAGTCCTACACATAGTTCAGCAGCAGGGGTTCTCTGGATGGAAGAGTAGAGATATTTTTCTTTAGCTTCTCCTATTAGCTACCTGTTGGGAAAAAGAGTTGCAGAGCTAGCCCAGTTTTCCCCTAATTTTCTCCTTGAATATGAGCTCCACAGAGGTGCTGGAGAACAGAAGAGTCTTTATATTACATTGCAACAATGGGCTGAAGGACATATTCCTCAACCTAATAACCATATGTGAGGAAAGCAGTATTGTGGCTAGGACCCAGAGGGAGGAAGCCCATGAAGTTATTTTGCAGGCTGTTTTCATATGAAAAGGATTCAAAAAGATGCTGCTGAGCAGCTAATGCCTTATTTACTTTCCTGTTTTTGTTTTAGCCCAGACTCTTACGCAAAAGGAGACTCCAAAACACTCATCCAGTGTTTCTTGCCTGAGGCTGTCAACCTAGCAATTTCATCTATCAGTTATACCAAACCACAGCACACTTTTCTAAGCTTAGCTTGTTATTGTCTTTCAGGCTGCAGAATAACCCAGGGCAATGGAACAGTTACTGGCACTATAAATGTTTTCAGACATTGAAGCTAGTAATATGCAACCTTATTTGAATTAAATTACCTCTTTAAGAGAGTCTGAAACTGGATGACTTCATATAATTCATTATGTTTAAGAAGGCAGTTTAGTGCGGCATGTTAAAACCCATTAAATTGCTCTGTAGTTTTCTTGGCTGTGGTTGTTTTTTTTTTTAAGAGAAAGTAATTAAACATAAATATTTACTAATATCCCAGGCTGTGAAACTCTATAGCCAATAACAAGAACAAGGAGAACCGACCCAGCATTGACTTCTTATATTAATATCCTATGCTGGCTGAAACATTCGTGCTGACTTTCAACAAATAGGGCCAGCTGATGTGGAGCGCTGATGGGGAATTCAGAAGCTGTGCAGTTGCATTTATTTAAACCAGAGGAGAAAACCACTTCTCAGATGTGATTTTGTGTTTTTATATGCAGGATTAATGTGATGGACCGTAAGACACTACAAGTAAATTGGCTTTTTCCCTACTGATCCTGCCTAAAGATGTGCTCCAAAAATCTGTTGATATCAATGGAGAGTCCCACTGAGTTCAGTGGGCTTTGCATGAAAATTATCATTTCAAAAGCACTTTAAATTAGCAAAAGAGAGCCCAGCCACAGGAGAAGTCCTGACTTTTCCTGCTCTGAACCACCCCTTCTCACTTCTGCTGAACCGTCTCCCTGCAGCCAGCACGAGCGGTTATGTGGCCACCTGGGGAACCAGGTTGGGAAACTGAGACAGGCTAATACTGACTGGTGGCCACGTTGCCAGGTTAGCTGAAGTCTCCTGTTGCTGTAAAGCAAAAGCTGCCTTTTGCCAGGTTCTGCTAGGCTGATGGGATGTCAGACCCTAGTAGAGGCAATCAGCTGTGAGTGTTAGTCTAAATAATGCAAACTCCCCAAAATGTATGTTCTTCAAAGGCCTGTCAGGAGACGGGCAAGCAGGTCCATACTGGCCCAACGTGCCCAGTGAGTTCCTCTGTGTAAATATGCCAGTTCTTCAGATCTGATCTTCAGGGACAGGTATACCGGATTTGGCCTTGAAATAGTACTCTGCACTCTCTCTTCATATTCCATTTGAAACAAAGTGGCCTCTTTTTTGTACTCTTCAAACTTTAGGACTCAAAGTTAGCAGAGAGATAAACAGAGTAAAAATATTAATATGCTGTGGTACTTGACTAAACTGATCTATGGACAGATTTTGCCATTTCTACATATAGTGGGTCTAGTTCATGCTTATAGACCTCTCTTCCCCAGCATCTGATAAAAGGATGCTAATAAAAGACCTAAGTCCTTCTATACTATCAGAAAAATAAGAATCCACTTAACGTGAAGTCAAGATATGGACATTTGACCCAGGGGCACTACTCCCAGATGAGGTACCACACACTGTGAAAACCTTAACATAGGTGGCACAAGTGCTTGTGGATGGACATCTGCCTGGTCCTCAGCATTTGCTGTACCTGTTGATTGCTGTTGTGTGCAATTTGAGGATCTGAGGGCACCCAGGCCTTGCCTTACATCGATCGAGCTAGGCAGCTTTTGCGGATAATACTGTGCAGGAAGATTTCCAAGCCCTAAGGCTGGGTGCTGAGCTCCACACCTCGAACACAGGACTGACATCGCTGTAGCTGCAGCTGGGTGCCCCGGGGCCACGGCAGCATTCCCAAACCGAGAACCCAGTCGCAGGTCAGCCAACATTGTTAAAAATAATGTGAAGCTCTAAACCCATCTCAGTGAGCAGCCAGGCTTGAACAGGTGTCAGGCAGGCGTAAGGCTTGAATTACAGGGACAGGGGACATTTATTAGCAAGCTCTTCTGTTCAACTTATATCCAGAGATCTTGTTGCTGCATGTTTAATATTGCTGATGTCATTGTGCTTTTTTAAAGATAATGAGGAACACTGATTTGTGGCATTTGTATTTGCCAGTGTTTCTTCCACCCAGAACTGAAGGTTTGCTGCAGAGAAAGCACTCAGGGAGTGGGCAGGGAAGAAGGTTAGAACAAGAATAATGCAATTTTAGAGTGATTTTTTTGTCCTGTGAAATATCAACCCCCTTAGTCAAAGTTTCCTATCCAGAGAGGAGATGCAGCATGAGCAATGATGCTGCAGTCTTTCCCCACTGACCCCTCAGAAAAACACAACTAGGGTTCAAGGCAGCTCTGGACCAACACTGTTTCTTTGCATTTACCGCCAGCCAGCGTGCCAGTTCATGCAAAGTATGCTGCTGGGATACCTGACATGTATTTCAGTAACTGTTAATTCCAAAACTTTTTGCCAAGAATGATCTTGTTAGAAGCTGCTTTGGTCAGAAAGATGAAATACTAAGCTGCCTGCCTTTACAAAAGCTCATATGAGAGGCCTGCATTACTGAAATTCAGACTTTTCCTTTGGAATAAGCTGGCTGGATCATTTCAGTCTTTTGGGGGTATGAAGTGCAAAGAAACTGCCAAAATGATTAAAAATTGAGCTACATATGTGGCTGAGAAGCAATCTGTGTGTTCTGCTAGAATAAATTAACCCATGCGTGCTTCCAGCTATACCTTGACAGCCAGCCAACTGCCTCTTCAGCCAGGCACCCGGGCCTTCCTTCACCTCAGGCTTTTCATAACGCTTTCACTGAAACACTATATTGGCTCTTGATGGGCAAAGTATAATTTAATTCAGGACTCACAATCTCCTTGGCAGCTGTAGCGAGGGCTAATTTTTCTGCCAATAAGTATTGACAATAAAAGAAGAAATCTGACATTTGCTGACTGTTGGGTTATAGGGGAAAAAATGCTGTTAAAACTGCATTTATTAAATGAGCAAGCCCTTATCTAATTTATGAATTGGTCAGCCAAAGTGGCCCTCAGCCATATTACCTTAGGCTGCAATTTTTGTCAGATTTTTGTCACTGATTCTGTAGAGTTTGATCAAATTAATATATGAAAGGAAAACTGCCAACAAAAATCCAGGGCTGAATGCAATAATTCAGTAGATGGCATATTTCTATCTGAGTTATGACTAAGCTAATACCCAGAGCTAGGTTTAGTATTTTTCTTTAAAGTCTGGAGCGCAGCTTTCCACAGTCTGAGAATGTGGTCAGCTCCTTCGGACATTAGTCACGCAGAGGTCTCCTGGAGTCAGAGGTGCTTCATTTGGGAGTATACTCAAATCTTAACTCTTCCTTTTCAYGCAGGAGTAACCCTTGGCCAGTTCTCAGGCACAGGGGAGTGGGTCTGCGGTTGTCCTAAAGCTGACAGCTAGAGCCAGGCCAGGGCAATCCCCACAGCAGCAGGCTGAGCTGGGCTCCTTACCAGGGTTTCTAGCCCCAGCCATCGCTGAAGGGAGCAGGGCCTCTCTCCATCACCAGAGCGCTCTAGGAAAAAAATCATTGTCAAGCTAGAAGCATATTTCCATTATTTTGGTTTATCAAAGTTAGTGCTGTTAGGAAAACTACATTTTTCCCCCTAAGACCATTTTCTGTATTTGCAGATTTCCAAAGTTAGGTGCTGAGGGACCCAAACTCCAGCCTGCCAATGCTGTATTCCCAAGCAAGTCCTACCTGCTACATGCTGGCTTTCAGATGAAACTGAAATTGGGGGGCCCAGCCTCATTGCATAGAAAGCGCTGTGGCATTTCTTGACAGAGCAAAGATATAAACTCTGCTAAGTCTGAAAAGACTTTCATGCATTTATATCACAGGCAAATTTGGTTCCTGGCCCTATTTAACAGAGCAAAGCCCCATTTTTGTTTCGTTTTGTTCTGCATGTTTTGTTGCTGAAAGGTTCTAACTATCTCTCACTAGATGTTGCAGCAACTCTGATAATTTCTGTACCTTCAGGGGTGCTTGTACAGATTTATCCTATTCTCATATTTTAATTGCTATGGGTATTTTTGGTTCACAGTGTTGCTCAGTTGTTCTTTGGTTCACAATTGCTATGGGTATGCTATATTGCTATATGCTATGGGTATTTCAGTTCAGCCAAGCAAATCAATAAGAAGGACCAAAAGGATACAAATTTATTTCCATTGCATTTAATTGGGACTTTCCTCACAACCTGTGTGGTAGTAATAGGCTTAGAGTCTTATTCATACAGTAATGCTTGATTTACTTGTTTCTCCCCTTTTTCCTTTCTTTTAACGTGGTAGCACATTATTGTTTTGAACCGCTGATCTTTGCTGTGGTCTCTTGTTTCCCACAACTTGCATTGCTGGGATGTTTACTTCCTGGATTTAATTCTAATTTAGCTACTACACTAATCCTTAAATAAATCTTTTTCAGTTCAACTCTTTTCCTTAACCCTATACACCAATGTTTACATGAATTTAAATAGGCAGGATATTAGATTAAAGTTAATTGATGGAGTCAACATACTAATCCAGTTTCTACAGGTTTACACCCCTGAAGAAAATATTAAGAGCAGCCATACAAATTACCCTTTCTCATGGTCACAGTGAGGGAGAATGAGTTTGGAGAGTGGCCCACTTTTAGGTTTTGAAAACCCCAGTCATTTGTAGCGTATGTTTCTCAAATCATCAAATCTAGGATAATATAAGACACATGCAACTAAGCTGAATTCTCTCTTTCCCACTTTAAGGTTGACTGTTCAGGAAAGCCGTCTGAACAGTTTGAGAAGCTACAGGTTTCCATGAGACCAAATATTGTCAAAGTGCAACAATTCATATAGCATTTCCAAACAATACAACTAAAATTTAAAAAAAAAGATGCATTTTGAATGTTGCATTTTTAAAAGAGGCAAGATTGAATTTTTAAAACAGAGTTAATCTAGAAGTCCATTTTCTGGTTCATGATTTATTTATACGAATAATTGTTGCTGCAAATTTACACTTGTAATTATGTTTAAGTATAATCTAAAGCATATAGGCCTCTAAAAGCCAATGCAATAAGTTGTGTAAATAATCAAAACTTCATCAGATTTAATACAGACAAAGAAAAAAAGCAACCTTTAAAAATTCTGGTCCACAACAGCAGACCAGAGCAGACACGATTTGTCTTTAATTAGGTTTATCCATCTTCTGGGTGTGCTGCCTAGAAAGTTCTAGTTACTTTCTTGCATTGTGAGGGAATGGAAGGCTATGACTATAACATTTTTGTTGGTAGTTATTTTCTGTGATTAAATATTGGCACTGGGATGGCACCATGGAGTTATAATTTCACTGTGTGGTGTATTGCAGGGACATAAAAGAATATGGCTTGTGGCTATTACTGCAGTTGTACCTTTTGTTGCTGTCTTTAAAAGACTTACCAAAAATGCTTAGAAATGGAGAGGCTGCACAGCTACATACAAAATAAATACAGTTAATTCTACCCTGCAAATCAATACCCATGAAATTTCTCCTTTTGAAAAACCAAAACTTACTTTTGGCTACTACAGCCTGGAGTAGTTCTTGGCTCCTAGACCTGAAAGCCACGCGGAGCTGCATTGCTCTCCTTTTAAGCTACAAACTTCTACCCTTCTTTCATGTCCTCTTGTAAAAAGTTGTGCACTGACTTACAGCAACTAATAATGTGACCCAGGGTGAAAAATCAGCCGAGAATGGCAGTAAATCAATTCTGAACTCCTAGTATCAATCATGTGTCCATAGCTCATGCACATATTTATGTAATAAATTCAGTCACTGTACTACGCTGAATTCTCTTGTTAAATCCTGAATGCTCTGGGGCAGGAGTTGTAGCTTTTCCCTGCCAGGTAGGTGTTTACGAGCCTGGTAGCACCAGAAGCGTTTCTGGAGCCCACAAACATAATTTAGCTGCAGTAATGTGAAATTACTGACTCTGTCTCGTGCCGACATGTGTTACATGCAATTGTAAAAAGGAAAAAAAAGTTTAACAGCTTAGCCACAAAGGAACGTTTATATCTGATTACACTAACTGCTAATTTAATGGTAGTTAATCAGTGGCATGTAATACAAGCCAAGCAGCCCAACAGATTTATTGATGAACGGCATTTAGAATTGTTGTTGTTAAAAAAAACAGTGCATTTGTTTCATTAAACAAGCATGTAAGGAGCCCTATGAAACAGTAGCATATTTGCTAAGGGCAAATTTCTGCTTCAGTTACAGTGGTTCAAATTCTGAGTTATTCCAAATTTCCTTTGAACTAACAGGCCGGTGTAGGAGCCACAGGCCCCAGTCCTGCACCGCGCAGAAGACACTCTCCAAGGCTGCCATCGGCAAGCTCCGCAGCGTTTGGACACACGCTGAATTTCCAGAGACAAACAGGCATCATCTTCGAGCCTATATTCTGTCCATCCTACAGGAAAGCGATTTCCTTTTTTAAGCAAGGAATGAGTTCTACTGACCTGAATTCAATCACTAGAGCAAAAAATACCGTGAGGAGTAAGCCACCAAGGTTGCAATCAGAGGTTTAAATACCGGACTGGGAGTTTTTGCCTCCCTATTTTAGGTGCATGTCTGCTGCTCCTCCCCAGCTGCAGGTATACAAGCTGCAAGGGGCATGTTTCCCTTTGAGTCAGCGGGAGCACAGAAATGGGTGCAGCACTAGCAGCTGCACAACAACATAATATCACAGTGTGAGAGATTGGGTACACCAGCAAAGAAAAGGTACAGCCTTCTTATCCCCAGCACTGGCTTGCATGGATGCACACCCTTTACCTACTAAAATCTGACCCATACAGCTGCCACATACCATAGAGCTTGTTTTTCTTAGGATGAAATATGAGCAAAGGGAGTTTGTGAAGCAGCGATGGAAACAGATTCCTGCCGAGTGCATCTCTGCCCCAGATTAAAAAGCTGAGAAAAGCTTTTCAAGAAGATCAGACTGAAGCTCTTGGCTCACAGTGGCTTCCCTGAATGGCCGCAGCTCCCTGCTCGCCCCTGCAGCGCTGCAGCACCCTGCTCTCCAGCCTCAGCCTCCTCACCCCAGCCCCACTGCAATCATCGGGAGTTTTGCTCCTGGGAAGAGGCCAGCTGCCAAGCGAGAGGCATCTGTAAAGGAGTGAAAAAGCTTAAAATTATGTCAGTTATTTATTAATGCAAGACAGTTTACTGAATGCTGCCAAAATTTAAGAGCTTCTGTTTCTGTGAGAGCTTCAGTTCCGCAGTTTCGGCTTGTGTAACTGTCAGGAATGTGTCCTACACTAGCTATTTCATGAATAATTTATCATTTAACTGGAAGATGTCAAAGACCCAAGATGGTGGGTTTTCAGGTTTATGCAATGGCCATAAAAAAAATAGGCAAAGTAAAAAATACTACACTAGGACAGACCTAGCAAACGAGGTGCCTTGTGATCCAGTGTTATAATTTAGGGTGCTCTAAGACTTAAGACACTGTATTACATTCACCCCAATGATATTATTACAGGAAGAACAGAATAACTAACGTGGCAGTAATTTCTTGTTCAGAAGTTGGTATAAACAAACCCTTAGAGGGAGCAGTTCATTAAATCACCTCTCAGCTTGAGGGCAAGCATAGGAAGCCCCTAACAGAAACTAGGCTTCTGGTTCCTGAGGAAAACAGTCGGCCGTACTAAACAAGCTGTTTTCTGAATAAAAGCTGTCATTAACACTATAACACTTGTTTGATCCATGACACAGGTATGGAAAAGCACATCTGAAAGTAGCAAATGAGCCAGAAAGCACAAGGGAATTGAATCCGTCAGACAGATACAATTTCCAAATTACCCTCCCTCAGCAGCAGGACTGGGCACACAAAGTAGTTGATGGGGTTAATGAATAGGAAGGATGCACACATCCACACAAGAACTCATTTGCTGTGAGCTTATTCTGCAGCCCCAGCAGCAAGGCTGGGGTGCACAGACACGTAGGATCTCAGAGAGGATGGGGAGAGGTGGGATGGGATTCCCCTGACCTCACTTTAGTCATGGGAAAGTCAGATATCTAATGTAAGCTACTCATCTAGGCTTCCTCTGTAATTAATAGACATAGTGAGACGGGATGAGTCACTGCCAGGGGCAGCATCTGCCTCAGACACTTTTTACCCACCTCTGTGT
The DNA here is from genome assembly GCF_003343035.1 of Apteryx rowi. Taxonomy (NCBI): domain Eukaryota; kingdom Metazoa; phylum Chordata; class Aves; order Apterygiformes; family Apterygidae; genus Apteryx; species Apteryx rowi. The sequence continues at coordinate 1,857,465 of NW_020449863.1, read as the reverse complement.
TGAGTTGGAAGAGTCACCTCAGGGGACACCTCTGTTCTCCATAAACTGCAAAGGGTGCATAGCTCACAAGCTTCAGCTAGGCGCCTTTCTTTTGCTCACCGGCAGTAGGTGAAATAATCCCATTGTGGATGGGTATTGCTCAACCTTACTCAATTTCTCCTCACACTCATCCCTGAGGACCACAGCTGGGAAGGCGCACAGGCTGCTGCTGGCTCAGAGGCCTCACAACTGAGAGGAAGTCCAAAYGTATCAAATGCAAACTAAAGTGCTGGGTGTGAGAAAAGTATATGGATCTGAAGACTTAAACATCAAGATTGCATTTTGCAGAAACAGTGARAGACTTCTGACCTCCCAGTATTCACATGCACTCAGCAGAGGGTTAAATCCCCTTGCAGTATTAGGTGGGTCAGCACCACTCACGGGAAGGTCACCAGGGCCAGCAAAATAAGCAAGTTAAGATGGGCTTTCTCCCCCTGCTTCCTTCCAGCTGGCAGTGCCCTTCCTGGGAAAGGGCAGGAGCAGGGCAGAAATGCTGTGCTGGTTAGCAAGGGGCTTGGGAAAGGAAGGGGCACACCAGCTGTGGCCTCAGCTTTAGGGTGAATCCCCCAGAGAGAGGTCCTGGCTGCTCAGGTCAGCTGGGGAGCGGGAGGTTATTGAGAGCAGCAGGAAAGAAACCTACCTTCTCCCACAGCCTTACAGGAGCTCCCTGATCCATTGCCAAGTAGGCTTAATAGTCTCACACTTTCTAGTAGAATTGCAATCTTTACCGACATTGTGAAGGATTCAAATAGCCTTGCTCATCCAGGCTGGAAGACCTGAGCTCCTGTGTGTTGTACATAGCTCCGCCACACTGACATACCAAGTCATTATGAGAAGAAACACTAGAATAAGATTAAACTTGGGAGTCTTTGCATTTGGCTGTGGAGCTGGAACCAGCTCCATCCCAACTTAAATTGTGATTGAAATTTAAAATTCACTGCAAACCTGTACTTCCAACTGAAATAAAGAATGGTAAGTGCATACAAACGGGTCCTCTGTGCCCCCTGTAGATGGAGACAAACATCAGCTTGGACCATGCACTTTGTTCTCAGTTCTTCACAAGCATTTACCATTCATGTTGTGCCGGGATAATTCCCTGTGCTGTGTATTTTTGAACATACCATTAAAAAGTTACGGTGCTGGTCATTTCTCAGGCAAGAGGGAATACTCCATACATAGGAGGGTTTGTTGCTTGTTTATTTCCAGAGCTGAATTTTTATTTCTTTCCAACTCTGCACATATAAAAGAGCAGCAGTGGTAGACACAGAGCGTGCTGTGGAATTTGTTGCTGGTCTGGTATAAACAGCCAGCCCTATGTATCGGCCTAATGTAAACAGYCAGTAGCCTATATAAACAACCAGCAGTTGAGCCCGGGCTAAACGAAGCCCCAAAGTATGTTTGAGCAGCAAGAAATCAAACTTCGATCCGTATATTTCCATCTTGTAAACTGTTGTTTCTCAGCTTGCCAGAAAGAATTCTTTTTTTAAAAAATTTCTTGAAAGTTGGAGCCTTGCACAGTTTGCTGCTTCCCAAGGGAGCAAGGCGCGGGGGGGACACCGCTTGGGTCCCTGCCGCCAACTCGCAGCGCTCAGTGGAGCAAGGGCACGGCTCCCGCAGCGACGGAGCGGGCCCAGCCTGCAGGGAGCGCAGCGGCAGCCAGCCAAAGTTGCTGCTGGGCAGGCACGGGTTTGACCCCAGCGTCCTCAGGGGGGTCTGAGAATTTCTAAACTTTCCGTTGAAAAAAAGTGAAGCCAAGTTAATTTTTCAGAACACATTTACATATGTGATTATCCATATAGTCATCATCTTTAAGAAGCTGGAGTATCCTGGAAGGTTGTCTCATTTCTTAGAAGACTGTTCTTTATTCAGGGGAGAAATCTATGAGAAAGTGGCATTCTTCTAAAATTATGCTTTGGGGTTTTTTTCCTTTTAACTTTGAGAGGCACCTCTCAATTTCAAAATCCCAGCCATTCTTGAAGTGTGTGAAAAACCCTTTAAAAATTCAGTTCACAGATCAAGATCAGTCTTAAATGTAGATTATCTACACAGCTATTTCTCTGCCTTACTCAGAGGCAAATACTGACCTGAGATTGAATTAGATGGAAATGGTGAAAGAGAAGAGGGGGGGCGCAAAGGAAAAAGCAATAAAAGAAAGAGGACAAAGAAGGGGACCTTCATATATCTATATGTAGCAACACCGGGGGGGGGGGGGAAAATAGAGTTATTTTGGGTAGCTGAGAGAAACTACAGAAAGAGAACAATCCTTTTATCTTGAAATAACCCATCTGACTTCAGCCCACCTTGGCAGGTAGCTCTTCGCTCTCATGAGAAAGGAGCCAGATGGTTCTCATATTTCTAATGGCCACGTGTCTGCATGACAAACACCATCACCAAGGTTAGCAGTAACTGCTGGAAGCTTCACTGGCGCGCGTGGGGGCGAGAGATTAAAAGAACATGAGCGTTTTCTTGCGTCCCCCCTCCCCAAACCAGGCTGGGAGGGGGAAGCACCCTCTAAACAGGGGCTGCACCTCAAACAGCTGCCTCTATCCCACGGTAGGGTGAACTGAGGACTCCAGTTTGGTGTTAATTCAGCAGTTTTCACAAACAGTAAATTAATTGCAGCGCCAAAGACAAACTGCTTGACGTAGCCATGCCTCTCGCTAAGTTGTTGGCTCTCTTGCAGCTGGACAGGGAGCAAAAACAGGGCAGGATTCAGCCCGAGGTGAACCCTGCTGGGGCATAATGCATTAAGGCTTCTCTACTACTGAACCATGTAATGAATCCCAGTGTTGGTGCTAATGCAAAACTAGCGGTGATGTGCTAAATGGTTTAACTGCTCATAAAATGGTGGCTAACCACCTGTCCAGTTATTATCGGGCAGAGGAAGTTCAGCAGTAGTAGTAAAAACATACTATATTAAGTTTCAGCTTTGCTTCAAAATGGATAGTTATACTAAACAAAAGGAGAAAATAAGAAGTTATGTCTTACAAATAACAGTCGGGGGGAAAGCAGACTGAAGCCTTCCCTTTAGTGTCCCGATAGGAACAGAAGTGTTACAAGTTCACATTCAGAAACATTTCACAATAAAATAACACTTCACCCTATTTTAAAGCAATACTGAGCTCTGTTTAACTCTTTGTAGGAGCTGATCAAGTAGTAAATGGAGCAAGCGTTAAGAATCCACTTATCCTGAGGCCTATCAGGATAGCTGCACAGTTCATCCCTGCTTGGGGTTGTAACTGCATTTTCGTTACAAGAATGAAATTATTGCCTCAGATTGCTGTGCCGTGGGAAAGGAATGCTCTTTCAAGAATGGAGATCGGTGTCCACCCTACTTTCCTTCCATTTTTACAAAATGAAAGAACAAATGCACTGTTAAAGTAAGTTTGCTTGAATGTTAAACAATAATACTAGAAAAAAAGCCTTAGCAAATATGAGTTTTGGCCAGTAGGATGGTCACTGCTAGAACAAAGTTTGGAAATAATAACCTAAATTCCAGTCTTTAGAACCAACTGAAAATTAAAACTGAAACATTACTACTCTGTAGCGCAGACTATCCAGCACTTCATGTATCAGTACCCAGTAAATACATTACCCAAGGTACTCAAAAAAGAAAGCATTACGTTTTTTATGAGAGCCAGTGGTTTCGTGGATCACTCTACATTCACCAAGTTACCCTTACCTTGTAAAAGGTGTCATATACTAAACTGCAAGATCAGTTATGAAAAGAACATTGTATAGCTTCATTACCTACTCCTTTACACCAGTATTTCTTGAACTGCAGCTCAGTAGAGTCAAAAGTACCCACAAAGGTTCAGAAACATCTCACAGTTTTTTAAAGCTGTGCTTTTTTTAAAGAGTACTAGTTATAATTAAAAACATTCACTGCCATAAAATTTACAAAGCAAAAACTAAAACTAATTTCTATGAGCTCTTACTGGCAACAGCTCAGTTCCTCAAGACCAGAGAGGTAAAGTCAGCTGCAGTTATTGCTGCAATGCTTACACTAAGCAGAGGAGCAGCCATCTATCTTTAACTGCTAATAAATCCCAGCTCTTCAAAGACAGTGCAGCGAGTGCATAAATTCAGAGCAGTTAGTTACAGCTGCATCCTATTTCCTTTAGAGCAACTAAAGGTAGTGAGCTCCTGGTTACTAGTAATGGTAAGGGTCACCTGAGAAGGGGTGTGCTCCAAATTGGTCACACTTGTCAAAAAATTTAGAAAAAAATCAACAACAACAATCAAAGAAAGCTACCACCAMCAACAACAAATCTATGAAGAAAGATATGAATCTGAAAGCCTGCATGCTTTTTCTAAGTGATGAAATAGTGGGTGTATATTAGCTGGTATAAAAAATCTTATTATCTCTCCCTATGCCATTGGTTCCAAACTAAAAAACTGGCTGTCGGTGAGTTGTCTGCCAAAGTTTAGAAATCCCAAGTAAGGCCTCCCAGACTTGGGACAGGAGCAATCACGTGATAATTCGCATTCCCCTTTTCACGGCGCGCCATGGCGGTGTCACCTCCCCGCGCGTGGTCTCCCCCCTCACAGGCAGATACGCCGCTCTCGGCAGGGGCCTGCTCCGGGATCCCGGCACTAACATCCCTGGAGGCCGGCCCGTCTCTCACCAAACTGACACTGCAAATAATTGCACGTAAGTGCAGCAGAGCTCTTTAAAGCTGCTTTTATGGTATTCTTGACATTACRGCAAGTTATTTTTTAACCTAGAATTTCCAGAAGTCTTCGGCAACATCTTAAATTCAAAACGAATGGATGTTAAAGTGATATAGCTAATTAAAAGACTGTGCTGGTGATCTAATTATCATTTGTTTAAAGGATGAAGGTAATATTAAGGCACTTTTCTGTCTGCAGGAATAAAGATTTAAGCATAGAGCAATCATCTTCATACCTTTAAAGATATCAGATGAGCAGGGCCACAGATACATAAATACACATCATATCAATATTAACTGTGCAACACTGAAAGATTTTAAGTAAACAGCCTAGAATTATCTACTGTTACTACCTGCATATCATAAAAAGCCAGCATGAGTCTGCTTCCTGTTTTTGGGAACCACTGGAGGCTGTTGTGAAGCTTTCCACCATATTCAGCTGCCTGAACACACGGGAGCAGAGYGCAGCAGCAGGGCAGTGAGCCCGGCCCGCTCTGGCTTTCCCCACGACGCAGCGCCACAAACAGGCAAATTTCCTCAGGATCTGCCCACGCACGCACTGCCACACTAATACACATCGATAGCCATTGTTTTAATAACTTCACAAATTAAAAATATTGCAATGATTGGGGAAGGCATCCTGTTAGGAACGCAGGAATTGTGAAGATTTTCTTCTCAGTTTTTATGGATTGGTTTTGTGTGCTGCTCTGTTTTCACAGCTCCAACAGCTGTAGAAAGATGGACTTGAAACAGAATTTTGCTTAAAAGGAAAGGCTAAGTGCTGTGAAATCAGGAGTAATTGAAATTAAAGTTCCAGTTTCACTAGAAAAGCAGAACTTTTATAATTAAGCTCCTTTCAGTGTGATGGATGTTTTTGATTTGCATAGGCAGCTCTCTGGGTCATACATCTGTGTAATACCAAACTACTGTCCAGAAAACATGTCAGATGCTTTAGATTAGGGATTATATTTTTAGTCTTTCCTTAGTTCCCTTGTTATACATATCATTTCAAGGCAGTTGATTTGCCAGTTGCCATAAACCCTGTTTAAATATTCTCCGTGTCTAACAGTATCACTGAAGGAAAGCTGTGTACCGAAAACCACACTGGCCCAGTATGACCTTTTTCCTCTGGAGAGCCAGTAAATGCTGCTCTCGTAGTAGCAGCACCTGGCTCTGTAGTGGACTTCACAAAACAGTTGTATTCTAACAATTCAGATGTTTCAGATCTGGTCACGTATGTATCGTTTCAGAGGTTTCAACGACAGATCCAAATCTTGAAACTCTATACTGAACATGATGCTTATCGTATGGCAAAGGAGATGAGACTGTTGTTTATTATTAATAGCAGCCCATATAAACACAAGCCAAGTACAGCCAGAGATGCAGCTCCCCACCCAGCTTTTCTGCGGATTACGTTTGCCTGCTGCTTTTTACATTACCATTATTCATGGCCCTTTGTTTTGCTCAGCGAYGCGTGATGGACAGAAGGGGACAGTGCAGGAGGGGCTGCAGTGTGGATTTTAAAACACTTGGGAAGAATAGAAATGATGTATCTACGGATGCTCCCTCCGAGGGTCTCAGGTCTAATACCACATAACAGTGATGCCAAGCAGGGAGCTGCTTGGCGAGAAGGCCGAGGGAGACGGAAGTTACAGCGCCTGGTTTACGCTCTTGGAGACTCAGCAGATGTTCACTTGGCAGACATTTGGGGGACTAACAYGAGCCTGACCGACGCTCCCTACCTAGCTGCATCTTCTACCTCCAATGCAAGGAAGGAAAGATGTATTTTGATCTACAGATATACATGCACATGTGTTTAGACATGCATACATGAGAGTAAGGCAGGAAGCTACAGAACACAAAGATTGTCCAGAGGAGCAGGATCACCTCATGATTAATCTATGGCTTTCCTTATAGATGAAATACTGGTTTTCAATACTAAGCTTGACCCATTTTGCTAAGCACTCTACTTCATCCTCTGAAGAGAGTGCAGTCTCCTCTGAAATATTTTTCTTCAAAGAACATCATCTGAATTTATGTATTTTTATATATACGTTTTTTTTTCCTAAGTACTTTTTGTCACTCTTTAGCTGATGTGCACCAGCCCAGGCAGTGGAAATGAATTTATAATAGCTCATAAGGCTCAGACCTTTAAATATGTAGCTGCAAATTCAATCCATCTGACTGAATATTATTTTTCTAGGCCACCTATCAGCTAATGATGATATATCTGAATAGATACAACACTTTGAGATAATAAGGCTGAGCTACTACAGTAAGGAATGCAGTATAAATCTAAATGGGCAGAAAAAACAGAAATAGGTTAAGTGATGTTGTACAGCTCATGAAAGACAAGAAAATATACATCAGTAACTTCTAAAAAAGTTGTACAAAGTTCCAGGTTCAAAAACTGATACTCTTGCTCAGTTGCCTGTCTCCTTTCAGTCTTTCTGTTTATAAACGTTATTGCTATACGTGTCTTCATTAGTCCCTTTTGAGAATAAACTTTAAAGATCAGTGTGTTCATATGATATTAATACAGTGTGTTTAAAAACATAGGAATAGGTTTTCCTAATGGGTAAACATTTCAAACAAAACTCATAAATTAGATTTTGCTGAGCTGGCAAGATGCATCCAAAAATAGGATGTTTTGGGAGAAAGGCTTAATGAAGATTTTGTACCTTAAAATTCCCTTTATTTATAACCTGTGATTTGATTACACTGTTGGATACCAATTATTCCAGAAGTTAATGAGCTGTGTAATTTCCCATAAAACAACAATCTCATGCAAAATATGTCAGTAAAGGAAAGTCTATAACTGGGGAAAAAAGTTTTTTCCCTATAAAATAAACAAAAGGAAATGATTTCAAAGCACTCTTTTGAAGTGATGTATAGTTAATAATTAACTATGCAAAACCTCTCAGCATGAGATAGATTCTCTGAGGAATGGTAGAGTGAGGAGGAAAAATCCACAAAGCTGAACAGAAGTTGAATTACATCCAGCAAATGTTGTGGTCCAGACTCTGAGGACTCTCCCAGGAAGAACAAGATGCTGCATAAAAATGCTTTCCGCCTGCTCCCATGACCTTTTATGCAACCGGTCTCCAACAAYTGCAATTTCTTTCATTTCTCTGAAAAGGAGCTACCATCTTCCCTACATGACAGATCCAGACTGGAAGCCTTCGGGTTGCTGCAAAATATGCTTTTGTTTGCCTAAGGTGAAATAAAGTGCATCTGGGAGTATACTTCTCCAAACTTTCTTCTACCGTGGGCAGCTGTACACCTGCTGCCTAGCACTATGGCATATATACCATGAACTGTGCCTGTTCTCCAGTCCACCAGAAGCAGAAATAGACAGCTAGACATTTGTTCAGAATACCTTACTCTGTGTCTGGACATTTTTAATGTAATAAATTATACCCGTTATTGCTGTAAAGAAGTATCACCAGCTTTCTTCTCTGGATAGCTTACGGGAAGGGCTTTGAGCTGAAGATGCTCCAATGAACAGACTGTACAGAATGTCCAGAGTACAGAAAATATAATTTTTTCCATTCAACTGGCACAGGCCAAAATATTCTTTCCAACAGCTCATTATTCCTATTAAGGTAATATTTTGATTTGAAACATCTGCAGATTCTTGAGACCTGATTGAACCTGACATTCTCAACCTTTGGCAACTGTATTACACATGGCATGCATTCGTGCGTACATGCGTGTCGGGGGAAAGGGAAGGAAGGGTTGGAAGTATTCTGGCAAAGTGGGATCCCTCTCCAAAGTACTGTGTGTAGGTACCAGAAACATCTTGGTCCCTCTGTGCACAGGCAGGTCTGATGAGAATACATTCACACGCAGCACATTTGAAGAAACTATGTTATACCTGCAAAAGGATATCTTCAGAGATCCTTTTCACCATTTCACCCAGAACAGGCTACTGCTTTCCCTTACTGCCACTAGATGACCTAGGGAGAACCTATCTGGTCACTTCAAAACCACATTTCCTTGCTAAACAAAGCAGGTACCTTACATTATCTACCAACATCATCTTTCTTTTCCAAGATCATGAAGATTTTGACTGCAATAGAAAAAAAGAAGAAAAATAAATTAACAGCAAAAAATAAGGAAAAACTTCTTTTTACACAACTGTAATTCAAAGCCCTACAAAACAAAGGCATTTCTGAATAACTAACTAGGCTTGTCTCTGGTCAGCATAAAGGTATGCCTACTGCTAGGTCTTTGTATAGAAATCCTTGAGGAGGAAAAGATATATTCTCAACAAAATAAAATGCTGTCAGCTCTTTAAGCCTCAGTGGGAACTGAAAATGTCAAGCTTATACCTGTTAGGTATCATTTAAATTGAAATATGGACCTTCTTCAGTCTTCAAAGTAATGCACTTCAGGTGATAATGATGGATTAACGTTGAGAGAAAATGACCCAGCAGCCTGTTAGTTACTTTTTTCARCTGAGTGGGAGTGCACCAAATTTTTCATCGATCTGCCAATTGGAGACAGCTGAGAAATGACAACTGTGCTTAGTACAGAGTTCATACATAAATATTCACTGTTGAGCACATTAAAATATGGGACAGCAGAGGAACAGTTTGTTCAAATTCTGCTGCATTTAGGCTCATGTTCAAACAGCTATATATTTCTAAACAGTGAGGGTTTACAAGTTCGAAGAGCTGCCCTCTTCACAGTCAAGTTTCTTACAAGTTTCTTACAACATCACACAAATGCATTTTACAAGGCAACTCTGTTACTCACAAGATTAATTCAGTGCCCTTTAAACTGTGAGAGTTGTATTCAAATGTGGTTTAGATTACAGTGATTTAGCATTATTCCAACATCCAACAACATGGATGTATGTTTTCAATGGATGAACCCGAAATCAGCTGTTCTACATTGTTAAGCCTCTTACAACAAGCTGTTTGGATTTGGGCTGCTCAGCACCCCAAAGGAACAGATTAATCTCTGAAACCTGTAGCTGACTTCTATTTAGACTTGTCAAGTGTCTGCTGTTCATCTGGGCAGCGCTCAGACAAATAAGGCAATTTACAGGAATCAATAACAGGCAATTGCAGGCAGCCGTGAATTGGAGATAACTCGCGCCCTAGGCAGAGGCAGACACCACAGCTGCACCGTTTGCTTCGTAAAACCCTTCCCTCGGGTAGTCTGGCCCGACTGCTACTTTATGTCACCTTTCCAACCAAACTTATCCTCTGCAAGCAGGAAGGGGTGGTATGGAGTACTGAGGATGGTGAGTCTCATCAAAAAAATGAGGATTTGCCTGAAACACGGCCTGTGCCATAGAGCCCAAAGTGATGCTGTGAAAAGCATGTTTGCCTGGAAGCACAGCAAAAAGGCGCGCGGTGTGTGAGCGCACGCTGATACACCCCCGCAGCAACGAGAACAGAAACACAACAGCACCGTTCTTCCTAATGTCGTTAGTCATAAGTAATAAAGTTGGAACAAAAGGGGTTTTCTTTCTGAAGGGAACGGTTAGCCTTTCCACTTCAGAGCCCAGAGAGAGACGACTGTTGTTACCCTGAGCAATGAAACGGGCAGGAAATGGGACCCCGTGGATCACTCAGGCATTAAGCCTGTGAATCTGAGATCTTTTCCAGAGCGAGCAAGGAAAAGAGAAAAAGCACAAGCAAATAAATGTAATTCAGTAACTGTTTAGAAGAGAAAATGTTTTCCTCTCCTTATCAGTGAAACATAACAGTAATAACAGGTGCCTGAAAAGCAAATTCACTGCACACGCAAATGAAAAGCAGACAGACCTTACTGATACATTTGGAGCAAAATATGAGAGGGAGCTGTTTAGATTATTAGTAAACAAATTTACCGGTCTGTTGATAAATAGTTTGAATTCSAGCTCGTCGTTGTTTGGGGGAGTCCTGTTACCCTCTATCACCGGGTGCTGAGTTGACTTCCTATTTATTAGTGAAACTGCACAGTGGCTCACTGCAGTTCTTACAGATCAGCGTGCACATCCGTTTGAGACAGGAGCATTTCACTAGCAGTGTTTCCTAGCGCTCTGCACATCACCTCTTAATCTCTGAGTGGTTCTGTCAGCATTCAAGGTCCTCTGGGGGCTTCGGCCTGGCTTTCTGAGGGCTCTGAAAAATGGAGGCAGACGATAGATCATGAGACAAAATATAGATCGTGAGATCCCCAGTTGCTATAATATCTCTAAGAAATACTGTGGTTGCAGGGAAAACAGCCAGACTTTCTTTTCTGAGTACCTATTTGCACTGTAAACATTAAAAGTGACTGGCAAGCAACAGCTTTCCTGGATGTGAGAGCAAGGGGTTTCTGTTGGAGAAATCAGAGATTACTGTACTCTCCTTCTGAACCTGGTCTTTCACCCATCTGCTTGTTGCTTAACACAGATTTGCACAAGGCAGATGCTGGCGACTGGCAAAAGGCAGAAGCAGCCAGACAAGGGTGCTGGTRCTCTGCTGGAGCGTGCAGTGACATTCAGGGGAGAGATACATGATCCACTGAAGCAGGTGGAGGTATGCTGCATGATCCACTTCAAGGGTTCTTTGCATAGATGTAGTCTGGCCTTTTCATGCTTTAGTTAATAACTAATGGCCAACAAGTTTCTAGTGAATAATACAAAATGAATAGCAAATAAAGGCAAGCTGTAATGAAGCAACAAATATGACTTATTAAACACATGGGGAAGCTGAGCACTCTGTCTTTTGCTGCTATTTTCCCCAAATGTTGATTTTTCTGTGTAACTAAAGATCTAAGATCAGGCTAAGGGGAAAATAGTCAAACCACACATAGGGTTTCCAGGATTTCTGATTTCCTGCAAGTGTTCTTTGACATAGTGGTTTCAAACTCAAATAATCACTGTTAGCAGGAGAGTCAGGATGAGGAACTGACAAGATTTTTTGCAGATTATGGAATTTCTCTGAGTTGATGAATATCTTATCTCACAGTCCTGGACATCTGTACAGGACATCCTAATCATTTAGCACTTTAAGTTGTCTAGTACCCCTTGCTGAGATTTCTGCTGCATACAGTTACAGGAAGGAAACCCTTAGGTGACAAGACATGATGCTGACATTGCTTAACACTTGAATGAACCTATTGCTATTCCTGATATCAGGAATCTGACCAGGGATTCACTGCAGAAGAACAACTCTTCCTTTTCTTTTGGTGGCTGAAGCCCAGTCCTTGCTGTCTGTACAGCAAGTCCCAAAATCCCCAGCAGGGCCATGGTGGTCCCATACCAGAAGACTCCCAGCATGTTGGCTGGGCAAAGCCAGAGCTGAAGGGCTGAGACCTACAAGAGAAACATGTAGGTCAGCCAGGGGCACGAATGATAGGCATCATCAGAGAGATGTCACTGCAATGATGCTAAGATGAATGCCTGAGATATGAGAAGAGAAATGCTTTTTCTAGGACTTGCACCAGTTTAGAGAGCACTCTCTGTGCTCTGCTCAGAGTTGGAGGCTGCCTTTGTAGGGAAATCCATCTGGCTCTGCCTCAGTCCAGGGAGAGTCGTTGCTGGAGCTGTGAATCTTTGGGCTACTTCCCTGCATGGCATGCCTTGCTTGGAGGACTTTTCATTATGCTTTACGGTGCTTATTCCAGTGGGAGACTAATGAATTCCAGCTGTGGTGTTCAAATGGATCGTTTTGGTAACCAGCTTCCATACCTGAGGTGTTGGCGCTGRTCTCAGCATCTGACCTCAGCAGAGGTCAGCCTGAATGCAGTTGTGAAAACTGTTGCCCGAACCAAAGGCTTGAGCCAGTCTTTCTTTAGCACTGGAGTTTGTTACCTTCAGGCCTAAAGACTGTTCCAGAGACTGCAGTTCAGCCCAGTATTTCATCATATCAAAGAATTGGTGGAGATGAGGGATGTGAGAGTACAAAGCAGCCAGGTGAATTATGGGTTTTTATCAGGCAGAAGAGGAGCCCACTGTATTCTTTAGGAGGAACAGTCTGCCACAGGATGGATAAGACTGGAAGCCCGGTTTCTGTTTTCCCTTTGACAGAGTATGCTTGGAGGAGTTGCACAGGAGGCTTGTAAAGACTGCCTGGCAATGAGATCTGGTCCAGGCACTAGTCAGCTCGGGAAAAGAGGACACTGAATCTGAAGATCTGTAAATCTGAAGATGTACAAGAGGTTCCTATGCTAAAATAGTTAACAGGCCAGTTCATTGGTGAGGTTCTGTGTCACCACCACAGGACAGGGGCGGAACTAAAGGAAGACCCTGCTGCTCCTCATCATTAAGCCTCCTCATCTGTGAGGGCYGTAGAGGCACAGGGCAGATGTGCAGCTCTCAGTGATGCTGGTAGTGAACCACTCTCAGACGTGTGCTGTCTGTGCTCACCAACAGTGGCATCTACATTCAAATTCTCGAGGAAGAACTAGCAGATTTCATGAATTTGCACTGCAGAGGCATTGTGCGCTGCCCTTTGCTATGCGCTCTGTGATGGTTTGTCATTGCTCTCACACTGGAGTTTCCGTTTATCTATCTGGGGAAGGAAGAACCAGTCTCCTGCCACGAACAGCAAACAGCAACTGGCAAACTGTTCATAACTAAGTCACCATCAATAACTCCACGCTCCCTTGTGACTAATAACCACACTTTGATATCTCTTTCCACACATGGATCTCAGACAAGCCCACAACATTAAGTTATGCCCAACTTTGCATACCAAAGCCATTGGCTGACACACACCACACACCCAACTGTGTATTGTATTTTTCTCTAGGGGAGTATTTCAAAAAAATTGCCCTCTAGCCTGTCCCAGTGTTATTAGTTATTAGTTCAGCTCTGCACACACAGTCCCACCTGCTTTCCTCGCAGAGACAGGCTGGTGGAAGGACAGGGAGAGATGGCAAAACCAACCACAGAGCTACACTAATAACTGTGCACTGTGGATGAAAGGCAACAACCTAGCTAAACTCTTAAAAAAGGTAACGCAAAGCCAGCCTGAGGGGCTAGCCAAGCACTACGGAGGGGGGTGAGAACTGCAAGTGGAGCCCATAGATCTGTGTCCACCATGTCCAGCTCCTTAGTCCACCAGGCTAAAATGCCCTACATATGTCAGCATACTTCTTCAAGACTTGCCTATCACTCTCTCAAGGGCCAGGCAATGAAAGAAGCTGAGCTCCAAAGCAGAGCACTGTAACTGAAACATAAGCTTCCCTAAGCAAAGCAATGGGAATCAAGAATACAATTATTTTCCTCCTATCAGTAACTTTATTTAGATTTGATACAGTGACTTAACTCTGCTCTTATACTACCCCTCCCACCACTGTCACCAGACCTTCTGAAGGTGATCAAATGTTGAATTTTCACAGTAGATCTTCTCAATACAGAGTAAGACAGTAATTTTGATATGCTAGAAAAAGTCAATCTTAAATAGCACTAAAATATGCCTCTTTGGCTGGGGCTGTGTTTGCATTTTTGTTCAGATTTTTTACCATGGCTTTACCCTTCCGCCGGGGTCACCCTGCTGGTGGTTGCAACAGTGGGAGCATTTTCGCAGACCACTGAACTGCTCACAGTTTGTGCCTTATCACATTGGTGCTTTTCTCATTGCCATCATCAATACAGCTTGTGTACAGAATTGGATACCTTCAATATATTGGGCTCTAACTCGTTTTGTAGCTCCTATATTTTTAACTCTCTGGCCTTGTTTCTGAAATTACCGCTTTTGAAAATATTTCATTCAAAATAAATGTAAAATATGGCTGGCACAAATACTACCCTGAAACCACAAAAAACTCTCGTGCAACATCTACAGTCTTGCTCTCCCCATCTGCATGAATATTCCTATGGGACTCAAGCAGGCATATGTTAGAATAGCCTTAAGGCAGCTCTAATATGCACCTAGGAGCAGCATGGGTCTAACAGCTGGCTTAAAAACAGATGAATTTCAAGATTACCATAGTTACTCTTTACTTACCACCTCTGATCCTACATAAAGTACAGATCATATGGAAATAAGGGTGAAAGCCAGAAACTTTAATAGATGATTAAATTATGGCTGGCAAGGAACAAGCATCAGAAGTTTGGCAATTAGTTCAGCTTACATAATCTCCTCAAAATCCAGCTGCTTAGAAGAATTTTCCAAAATAAATTACTGTTGATATTCCTTTTTTATAAAAAAAAATAATAATAACTGAAAATAATCCCAGTATGTAGACTTCGTGCCTAATTGGATGTACCTGTTTCTTTTCACCCAAGCAAAACTCCTCAGTTCAGTAAGAGGTTTGTCTTGGTCATGGTTATGAATCATGTGAATTTTTGTCATATATTTTGATTTATCTCATTATGCCTCCCATTAAAAAATGGATATTTGTCCTGTGCCTAAGGTAGGTTGAACACTTGATGCAATAACACAGCACGTTCTGCCAGAGCACAGACAAAAGATAAACAAGAGGAAGGAAAAAGATACAAACTGAAAAAATGTAAAGGCAAGTGCAGACAAAAGTGATGAGAAAACACTTTGATTCACAGTATTTTCACATACTACCACAGATTGGCCGATGTTCATATGTGTCTCAGTTCCAGACTGACAGGCAGCTCATGAACCTTGGAAGACCCAGGGGTTCTTTTGGCTTTGAATTTCAGTTGGGAAGTGAAACCCGAAACTGAGCAAGTTTCACCTGGTTTCAGGTTTCACTGGAAAAGGGGGAAACAGATGAGTAAATCCAGGTAGCTGTCAGAACACAATTACGGTGAAAGCCTTGACGTTGCGGGTAACAGCGGCACAGGGAGCGTGCTCATCTTGCAAATGGAAAAGCATCGGCAGGTTGGGGACATCCGTTTCCCCTAGTGTGTGAGGCTGCTGCTGCGTCTCATGGGTGCACGCAGAAATTGGTGCAATGAGGTGGGTTTGGTGGTCTTTACCCACATACGGCCTGTATGTGACCTTTCTAAGTGGCTGGGAAAAATAACACGTCGTCCTGCAGCGTATCAGAACGCGCAGCCGGACTCCATGGATTTTCCCACAAATATTGTCTGCCCTGCAGCCCCATTCCAGAAAACTTTGGGGATGATCAAGCATTTGTACTGTAGTAAGATAAATGCACAACAGCTGGAATGCGAGAGCTGGCACCAGAGGGCTTTTGCCAGCAGGCCAAGGAAAAGTGTGCAAAAGCAAGGAGGAATGAAATTACATGCCTYGTCTGTCCGCGCTGCGCAAGAGCGCAAGGCCAGCTAACCCAGAGTGAGAGATCAGTAATTCGTCATTGTAAGGGAAACAGTTTACAAAGAACACTAGAATCTTTGAAAGATGTGTAACACATTGATTGAATTCCCTGAATAATATTTGCCCAGTAAGAAAATCCCAAGTGAGATTTAATTATATACCCCGCAAAAAATCATTAGCATTACAGCTGCTTCATTCCACCCGTCCCAATTGCTGATTTTTATCAGCAGATTAAAAAGCTTCCATCTGAAAGGCTAATTAACTGATTTCATGTTTTCTGCCTGTCCTGATCACAGGAAAAGTCTACAGTCCAAGGAAAGCACAGTTATAAGTAACTGGAAGGATTACTGCCTACGCTGTGTGATTTACAATGAAAGAAAATGTGTTGGCCTTCAGCTTTCTATCTAGCTCTGCTATATCGATACACTCCAAAGCTGCAATGTCTGTCTTCCAGCTGATAGTGTTCCTTTGTCACAAGCTCTTCCTCTGCTCCATTAAACACACATGCACACACTCTCCAAATGCTCAAATTCTCCTTAGAAGAATTTAGTTGTAAAAATGGAAAAGGTTGGAAAAATTATATATATGGCAGGTTATCCTGCAGCCTTTCACAGAGCAAATTTTTGCTTATTACTACAGCACAAAAGCACTGCAGACACAGAATTACATCCTAGAGTGCCTTTATGCACTTGAACATGTTCTTACCAGCTTTTTTTAAAGCTTTTCCTGTTTGTTTCATATTTTCCAACCACTTTCCAAATGCTACTATGTGGAAATCTTAATCACTGAAAATTTCATAGAAAAATTGCTGGTGAGGATGCCTTACAGAGAGCCCAGTAACATAAAAAGCATATCCCTATTAAGAAAACAATATTAATATAAATCATAATAGAACAGAGAAGAGGAAAGAACAGAACAACCCCCATTATGTGAGACAGAAGTGACAGTCTGGTCACTGGCTTTAGTCAGGCCACAATTTTTTCCACAGGCACATCCAGTTCTGCAGGAAATAGTAAAAGCTTTGTCAGTCCAGAGATGTAGTCTCAGCTGTACATAGATAAATAATGTTCATTAATTTCTTACTGGAACAATATCACATTTGCCATCTTCTAATATCTACCAAACAGGTTACTTTACCTACATTAGCTACCACTGTGTCATTCATTTAATGCATTCTGAATCAAAAATCTTCAGATTAAATGCAGAGATGATATGGGCAGATATCTTCCTACTCCCTCCAGTACCTCCAGTAAACCATCTAGGTATTTATTAAAAATATCGAATTGTATATCCTCCTAAAACAATTCATAAAATTCACACATTACCAAAATGCCAAAAGCCTTTGTGGAAGATACAGTAATATATGTGATTTGGACTGGTGTGTCTGTGTGTTTTTACGTATACATGTATTTATTTTTATATACATATACACACATATACACATGCATATATATCAGTCCAAAACATTCACATCCTGTTTTTAATTTTGAGCAAAAATTTGTTTCATTTTTATTCTGGTTTCTTTTTTGGGAGAAGGTGGTTTTGGAGTGGTTGGATTTAGAGCACAGAACACCTTCTTTAACAAAAAATGGGAAAGCTCCACAAAGGAACACATATGAGCTTTTGACTTAACAAATTAAGGCCTGCAGCTGTATGCACTTTATTTCATGTTCTGAGTGCAGCAAAAAGTTTGTTAAATGTGTGAAGTTAAGCATATATTTTGGTAGTTTAAAATAAAACAGAACAGATCCTTAGCATGTATTGTGTGGTATTCAGTGAAACAAGACCAATATTGCACCAATTTGGTCCATATTATATATGACCAGTCTATCGATCCATAAAATGTATATACATGTGTTTGTATTTTATCTAATATATATATTAGATATAATATATATACACGTATATGTATTTATATATAGTAGAAGGTGGAATAACATTGATGTAATTGATACAAGTAGTCATTTCTGAGGGTTATAAACAATATTGTTCAAAGCAGAACCCAGATTTAGCATTCAGATGAGAAAACACACCCTGAATGTCTGTTACTTAACATATTTTTGACACACGTGCTGTATAAGTAAAGAAATAATTTGACTGTGTGAACATTTTGTTGTATAAATGTKTGGATCAGGGGAATTTTCTTTTGTGTACTGGAAAAAGCACAACTTTTTCTTCCTCTGATATTTAACAGTGAGAGAACTACAAAGCAACATTTGACAATGGCTCTAGTGTTACCCGATGGAGCCTGGGCTCCCTCCTTTTGCTGGACTAATGCACCAGCTTCCAGGCGTTAGCAGCTCTTCCCGTCCCCCTGGGCCACCAACGCYGGGCCCTGCCGCCCGCGCCCGCAGCATCAAGCCAAAAACCCCACTCCAGCCGGGGCTATGACTTCCTGTTTAGGTGTTTTAACTTATTCCTTTATTTGCCAAGAACTCCCTCTCCCAATGCCTCCTTTCAGTTCAGGAGCTGGCTTTGAAACTAAACAGAAGAAACCCCATCACTCTCCCTAGGACTGTTTGAACGGCACCAGGAAAGTGTTACCCTGACAAAGTTTCAGTGTCATTTTAACCAAATCCTTTATATATATATATATTTATATATATATATGTATATAAACCTCCACGTCTACACTTTCCCTGAAAAATAAACTTTATTTGCACTCTGTTACAAGATGCCATCATGACTGCAGCACTGGATGCAATGACACATGAACTCCAAGCTGCCAACAGGGCTGATCCAAAATAAGCAGTACACTGTCAATCCACAAACAGAAAAAGTAGGGCTTGCACTTACTTACTTTTTTTTTTCTGGAAACGGCCTAAAATTAGGCTGAAATTACTTTCATCAATATTGAAGCTCCACAGCCTTTACAGTGCATGTACTAAATGGGTCTGAAGCCCGAATCCAAACAAACCAGTGGGGGGGTGAGAGGAAAGAGTAGGAATTTCTTACATTTAATAGTCACTGCTTTTTGGAGCCATCTATTTTCAGCATGGGAGTAAAAATCATGAAAATGTTGAAGCCCTTGAAACACCAGATCTAGATCATAACACTCTGCGGTAGAGAGGCCACTAAAGAGTTTTTGGTGTCAAAATCTGATTCAAAGGCAGATACTAACATTTTGCCAGAGTCTCGCCCGCTGTGTGACTGCAAAGCACTTCCCGGAGGTGCTGGCCTTCAAATCTCTCCTCTGTCGTGAGCAGCACTTAAAGTTTCACAGGCACATCTAAGCCATTTTTAGAAATAAGATGTAAGAATTCTGGAAGACAAAATAACTTTTTACTTTTACATCTATCTGTGGTGAATGTTTGAGACAGAAATTTTTGCTAAAATCATCATTTGCAAGGATCTGAGACAAAGTGTTTATTCCAGTCGCTTGCTCACATTAGTCATCTTCATTCATTAAAATCATCCCACTGGCTTTAGGGGACAATTTTTGTAGCTCAGTACAAGACTGAATCCTGCATTAGTTCAAGTTAAAATGTGTTCTCTGCTCTGGCTCCCACAAAATTCATATGGAATAGCCTAACACATGCTTGAATAAGTGGCAGTATCTTTTAATTAAATACTAATGATGTGGGCTATTTTCTGGGAACTGCATTTATATTCAAGGTAAATGAAGCTGTTGATAATGCAAGCGATTTTCTTTTGTAAATAATAAAAGAGAGAAAGGTTACAAATTTGGTGGCTTCCAGCTGAGCAGTTCTTTTATACCTTTACAGCTTTAAGACTCCAGCCCTGTAAAGACTAAGCGTATGTTTAGCTTTATTTATTGTGTTGACTCCAGTGTGGTCACTTACCATATCTAAAAGTTAATCAAATAAATAAGCCTCTGCCTTGAGATTAATTCCCACATTTGTGTTGTCTGGGACACACAGTATAGTTTATTTTATGAGAAACAATTGCTATCTTAATTTGCTGATTTAATTTTTAAAAATATTGACAGCCGGGCTGTTCAACAAAAGTACATCATAATTAAGAATTTATTCCTGAGTGATTTTAGCACTGCTAGCATCAGCAGTGCTACTTGTATACCCTGTATAAGACAGGGGGAAAAAATCAGACAGAGTGTCATTTAATTCTCTCTTATTTAGAGCTTGATTCAGTTTTACGGACACTAAAGAAAAGCTGCTGCTGCCTGTAATCATGGAGAAATCAGGCACTTCAGGTGAAGCCTTAGTGTAGAGGTCTTCTGATCTGCATTTTTCCACTGTATGCAATGTACTTGGCTTCTTTTATTATTGCTTGCCCAAAAAGAACAAATGTATTTTTTTGCTTCCTCTGAAATTGTTTTTAAACTCTTCAAAAAAATACACTGGTGACAAAGTTACGCATAAGTGTTTATGTTTCATTTGGACACCCCCAGTCTTCTGCCATTTGCATTCATCATCCGTTTTGCTGGAACATTTTACCCTCTAAAAAAGACAGTATGTAGGCAATTTCCCCCCTTCCAGGAACTGCCAGAAGCACGGTTTAAAAATACCAGGAGCAGAAACCCTGGCAGCACTGGGGAAGGGGAAAAAAAAAAAAAAAAAGCAAGAAGGATGCAAGGCGATGTCCCACTGACTTCCTCATCTGTCTGTCAGACATCACCGCTGGCACTTGCCTAAGCAGGCCACCCACCTCTGCACGGGAAGCAGTGTTAAACGGGGCCACTTCCAGCCGGGCGACTGTCACTGGCTCAGTGTGTAGTTGACCTACTGCAACAAAGGGAGGAGGAGAACCGATAAATCAAACGTCAGGCGGAGATGCCGCTCAGTGGGGTTTTCGGAGGAGCTCTCAGAGGGTGCTGTGAGATAAGAAAAGGGTCGTGATAATCCTAAGTGCTGTTTGGATGCTTGTTCGTGTGGGTACTCGCTTCCCGGAGAACCGCTGGGAAACGCGGGTTTCAAAGGTTAGAAAGCAAACGAGACGAGACTTCATCTCAGGAATAGCAAGAAGAAATATTTTATGGCCTATGAATATTAGAGCTTGGGTTAGACAAGCCCTCTGCAGCTCTGGAGGGCGGCTGAGCTCTAAAAGAGCATCCCCCTGTTGCAAGGGATGGATGGCATTACGATACCCTGAGGCGACTCGTTAGCTCCTGACAGCCCTCCCCAGACTTTTGCATGCCTGAATCCAGCTCCAAACCCAAACCTTTCAGCCTCTGTCCATCTCCAAACCGCATTCTCTCCAAAGATCATAAATCCAAGTAATTTTAAGCCAACAGCATTTTGGCTTGGTCCTGTCACCTTAACATTTCCTGACATTAATGGGGATGGTTTTGTCTTGGCCAAAACTGCAGGATCAAACTCTTAACATTCAGAGTGCTTGATGTTGCAAAAGTAGATTCCTAAAACACAATACACACTGGAATTCATTGGAATTGTATATTCCTATGAAGACTTTTAATGTTTGCAAACAATGACACAGGCATTATGAAGTGATCCTGAAAAAAGGATACTCGAGATGCTTCCTTAAGAGAGGAAGAGGTTAGGAGAGCTGACAGACAGAAAGAAAGCAGCTCCTGAAAACTTTCAGCAGAAATTAAATAAGTAAACAATGCTGTCTTTGAATTTCTGGGGTTTTGTCAAAAAGTGATTTATTTGGGTTTTGTTTGGGGCAAAAGAGAAACCACAACATTTTCAGCTTTTGCTTTTTTATTTCATGGAAACCTTTTAAAAAATTATTTGCAGGCATTTCTGAAATGAAAGAATTCAAGAGAGAACTTTGTTCATCTCTAGGGAGTAAGCAGGAGACCTACATTTCATGTTCTTATTGCATATGAGAAAAGAAAAAGCGTTTAATGTAATAAGTGCGCACTGATTTTTGCAAGTAAAAGTTTTCTTGCCAAGTTTCACACTGGAACAAACTGCAGTTCTCCCATATATTGGCTTCTTGTGAATTTTTGCCAAATTAGAAGATACAGTTTTGCTTGCAAGAACCACCTGCTGATTTTGTGGAAAACAGGAAAAACTCAAATTTGACATACAACCTCAGAAAATTTTGCTTTTTACAAACAAAACAGAAACACTTCTCCAGCATCATCACATCTCGAGACAATATAATTTGCAAAAAGTTAGAGCATTTTTCTTTTAACTGAAAACACTCTTGGGCTATTTCCACAGGAACCACATGCAAATGTCTGTCAACTTTTGTCTCACACTTTCAGATAAAAATTAAGGAAAAAATAGCACTTTAATTATTTTAAAGCAATATAGGAACTAATATAAGAAAAATAACTCCTACCTAATTCACTAATATTTTTCTTATGAAACATTAGTGCAACTAACCAAACTGTAGTAGTTAGGTTTTTTAAAGATTTAATAGACTGTTTAGATTTTCCTTCCTTTAGATGTATTCTGTTTGAGTTTGGTTTAAATTTAGTAAGTGCCTTCATTTCTAATACTCTTAAAGGGCTCCTGTAGCTTCACAGCTCACTCATAAATATTCTTGTATGTAGACATTAGCATCTAAAAGAAGAGCTATAGCATTTCTGCCTAACATATTAATCCACTCTGCTACTAGTGATTTATCTTCTTTCTGACATCTGCATAAAATAAATAACTTGTAATGGTAACAAAAATGGCTATCGAATATATGGCACTGTCCCACTCTGTATTATTAAAGCCTCATTTTAGCAACATGAATGCAGATCCTGTTGGTCTCACCTGCTCGACTATTAGTTTCAATTTGTCTCCCAACACTTGCCAACACACTGGGGTGTGTTAGCAGTCCCAGAAGGCCTCGCTGGAAAATCTCACTACATTCCCACACCTCTGACAATATTTCACTATACCTCAGGGTAATTCTAAACAATCTTTGCATTGTCCTCTGCCATCTGTTCAGCATTTTTAAGCATAACTGCTCAGTATTTGCATCTCAAGCGTTGTAACCCGTTTCTGTTATATCATACCATTCGTTTTTGTCCTACCCTTCCCCTCCAGTTCGTTTCTTTTTCATCCTTAGCCAGCACTGAGTATTGTACAAACGCTCTGCACGACACCACCAGGAAACCGAAGCAGTGCGGGGAGCATCGCATTGCTCTTTATTATTGCCAGAGGCAGTATATTCGCATCTCCCTACCTAGGGGGACTGGCGCTCTGTCGCCTCCGCGAGCRCTGGCGGTGTTGGGTGACAAATCCCTGAACAGCAAGCTGAGATTACAGTCATTAGTAGTAGGATCGAGTGCCAGCCCAGGAGACAGGCTGCACATGCACGAAGCAAGGACAGGTGAGACGCTGCTGTCCCAGGTTCGGTGTTGACTCTCACAACCCCTCCCGCTCTGTGTGCCAAGATATAAAGCACCATCAGCAGCCCTGCTCCCCTTTTTGGAGCGCCCCACTGGGAGGCAACGCGTCCGGCGAGGCGATACTTCCATTCGGCAACCTCGAGGTTAAAGCCAGGCTGGAAGTTTTGGCCGGGGGCTGCTGCGCTCCCTCCACCTCTGAGCAGCTGGTAGCTGACCCCCACCACCGCCAGGCCAGCCCATGTTCCCCCAGGCACCGACAGCCGCCTCGGGCACTGGCCGCGGGGCCGGCAAGCCCGCCGCCTCGCGGGAGTCAGCCAGGAGCCACGCTGCTCCCCGGGTCTGGCACCACAGCGGGAGCCAGAGACCAGCCCTCCCTCTTGGCTTCGCTGGCGGCCGGCTCCGTGTCTTCAGCCCTGCGCTTAATCTAGATAAGTAAATGGTGTCAGGCTTCCCCATTTGTAAAATGAGAATGATGCGTGCCCTTATTTGGAAAGCATTTTGGAGCCAGGAGTAAAGATACTATATTACTATTGCGCTTTCACTGCTTGGATTAGTCTAAAATTTCAAATGGAAGTGAAGTATTTCATTTAAAACATCCTAACTTTTGGATTCTTCAGTAGATAACACCATGTCTATACTTAGCCTAATAATTCATAGACTTGCAAGTGCTTGTTGGTGTTCTAAACGAGTGCGTTTCCAATACCTGAGTATAACAAAAGGTTTCATACTAAGTTGAGATCGAAAGCCCACTGGAAGGGATGGGAGTCTGTCTGTAGATGTAAGTGAATTTAAGGAGGCCTTATTATTAAAAAGAAAAAGCCTAAAATATTTCTGAATATTCATGCATTATTTACCCAGCTCTGGAACAAATCATAAATTGAAATGCCTACTGAATTTGCCTAATCAACCTCCTAAACAGAAATTTCTGAAATCTTAAATGCGCCCCAAACAGATAACTACTGTTTTAGTTTCTTTGTCTTTCCAAAATGCTGTTCACTTACCTAAAGCATGACCATCGCTATTTTTCCAAACAAGCACATGTGGTGACATCCATCTCCAGTAACGGTTGACCTCAGGAAGTTAAGAAAACAAACGGTTTGAAAACCACACTGTGAAATATGGCTGCTAAGATCGCCAACACATTCTTCTCATTTTTCATTAGCCTCTTCTGTAGCTGTCACAGGACAAATCACCAGACAGGAAATGACAGCCATGGCTCTATAAGGCAAAGCCTGGTTAGACTTAAGTCTACAGATAGACTTTATCCATATGACCCAATGGTAGAAATAGAAGGTACCATCTCTTGGGTGCATCCTAATGCCTGCAGTCAGAGGTAAGCAAGTGGATTTGGAGCGAAGGCTCCTGAAAAGCAGTCAGGAACCTGTCATCCCTGGGGGTCACAGAGTTGTCCCCAGCCAGAGCTAGCCACCCACGACTGCTCATGCCTGTGTCTCAGGCCAGCCCAGCCCAGATGCCCAGGGAATAACCTGGGCAAGGCTGTCTCCAGTTCCTTACCACCCTGTGCTTGAGCACCAATAGGTAAATTTGATTTGACAATTCTTTTTCTGTGATTGTGAGGTTCCATCACCCGCTTTTATATATTGCAATACCTGTGCAGCTGTTTCACTGATTATTCATCCAAAATATTGGATGGCAATATCTGTTTGTTGATTCCTCCTCCTTGTTTCTGCATGCGTTACAGTAACACCAGATGTCCCATCTAAGACCCTGTCTTCCTCCCCTCCTCACCTCCGTGTACTAGGCACTAAAATACACAAAATCTTGCACTGGCTGCGACACTCCGAAAAATCTCATCATTTATGCAGAGCATTCACAGTAGGAGAGACGGGAGCAGCTTTTTCCCCAGTTTGTGGAGGCAGAGCTGAGGTTCATCGAGCGGCGGGGAGGAACTTGCAGGCAGGTTGTGCTGCAGCCAGGGATGCGCACCCACGACCTCAAGCCCTGGCCTGGGCCCCAGGCACAAAGCTGGGCGCTGGGTGGCCGATTTGGAGCCCAGCTAAACTATTCTGCCAGGAGATAAAGGAGAGCAGCTTTCCTGAGATCCCTAGTACTGGTCCTCCCAAGCGGCTGAGCACACTTCAAAGGCAGGCCCTTCTGCGCTGGCGTGGAAATGCAAAGCAGCCACTCTAGGTGTTAACTGTCCCAGCTGAATGGATACTTAATGGGAGCTACTTAGCCTTGCTCCCAATAAGCAAAGATTGCTCTGCTACAGTGACTCTGTAGACTTGTTAATTGGGGATTTAATTGTGTCCTTCAGGCAGAAGCCTTGCTTTTTTTGAAGGAATAATCCACAGGGAATCCAGTGAGGTTCATTGTTTAAATTTTATTAATCTGAAGAAACAAAGGCATTGTTATTACATGAGTCCCAGAGGAAATATCAAGATAGTAAAGAAGGATGGATCAGAGCCAGTCACTGAGTAAAGTAATATACCTCACACCTAATGAGTGGGAAGTTCACAGGCAGAAAGGTTCTTGAAGCTGTATTTTTAATACAGCTTCTAGCTTCATTGTAAGTGCTGAAAGCTAAGCAGGTGTTCAGCACCATCTGAGGTCACTCAGTTTTTCCACAGCCAGAATTGCCTTATGCCTTGCCAGGCTAAGGGAGTAATATTTACCAGTTGCCTCTGCTAATACAGGTGAGGGTCCTAGGCCTAGTAATGTCTGGTATTATAACTGCCATGTCAACTATACCTATTCACAAACAAAAGAACTAAAGACAACACTAAAAATAGTTTAAAACCTGAATAACCTCAATAACATCTGTAATCTGAATAATGTTGCCTTTACATTAGAGTAATGTTTCCAGAAAATACTGCTGACTGGTGGTTTGAATTGGAGAATTAATTTGATGGACATTAGGTTGATCAAGACAATCAGGTGTCTTCCATTATTATTCGTATCTAGACTTATGAGATATAAAATGCATAAATATGAATAATTCTGTGCAAACTCCTTGGCAATGTAACATATGTAATAGCATGTTTCAATAATTAGAGGACAGTAGCCAAGTTATAGCACAGCAGTATTCAGAATATATCACAACCAGTTTACCTTCTCCTTTTTCCTAGCTCTATTTTCCTCCCTGATTTCTATTGTTACCATCTTGCCTTTTAAGAGGGAAAGGAACCACTTCAAAGCCTTGAGAACAGCTTCCCTTTGGTGTCTGAGGGAAGTTCGTCTCCAGGTTCCAAATTCTGCTTCACTCTCCCCAGGTGGGAATGAGGATTCCTATGAAATACAACAAAATTGAATCAAGGATACAACATGACAGGACAATTCTACTAGTTCGTGTGATTCTTCTTTCAGAGACTTTCTCAGAGCCAGGCTACAGAAAAGCCAAAACATTCAAAAACTGTGAGTCAAGCTTAAAAAATTCAGGACATGGGATTAAAAATCACAAGGTCTCTAAAAACCATACCAAACCAAACCAAAGCAACAGCCATTTGCCTTCTGGTTTCTGAGCAATTCATACTCACATAACATGTTTAAGCATTTCTCCTTAAGGACTAGCTGTATTTAAAAATAACAATAATAATAATAAGAAAATAAAACAACCGTAAGAGAGATTCTTATCTAATTACACAAGTCCAGGAACTAACATTTGAAAAAACAGGAGGAAATATGGATACCCTAAAAAAATCATAACAAAATCATTTGGTCACCCTTCAGTGTAGTTTTTGCTCATATGACAGCTGGGTCCTTCTCTCACTGTTGTCACTAAAATCCACATTTCTCTGACTTACCATTCCTGGGCCTCAGATGACATCTCATAAATATACTCCACCTTCTTCCATACATCAATCTAATAGTGTTTTATAGAGTCTTAAAAACTGTTCTTTTGGACCAGCACCATAAAGTGGGCATTTTCACAGTCCACTAATTGTGAATTATAGGGTGGTAGTTATCATTCAAACCATCTCTTCTTCTTCTCTCATTGATTTTAGCCCAGGACCGGGTCGTCCCCTGTGTGTTCAGCTTTCTCCTATTTTGCCTAGCTGTGACATACCACCTGCATGATCGTGACAGAGCTGGCAGCCTTCACAATATGCGCTGGCACCATTGGTTTATTGGCCAGCTCCTGAGGCACACAGGCCTGGTCCTCCACCACCTACATCAAAGATCTGGGGTTTGACGGACAGGCCTTGGCTGAAGGATTCACCCTGTTGAATCCTCGGGAATTTTGCTATAGATGTTGGGGGTATTGGACTGGCAATAGCTGTCATCAAGTGAAAAGAGACTGTCAGCATCATTTACTTTTCACACGGACTAGTGAACAGCATATTGGCATGTCGGCTGGGGAAACCTGAGTTCTTCTTTCCCTTCATCTGTTGCAAAGCTAGAAGCAAGTCACATCATCTCTGCATGCCTCTCTATGTCTCTCCAATCCTTTAATTGTCTTCTTGTACTGCAAGCTCCCTTAGGGTATGGGTTATCTCACTAACTATCTGGCTTTTCTGTTAGGACACCAGGAAATGGTGTTGCGTCAGATTTCTAGACACTACTCCACATTGTAATACAAGTATTTAGAATTTGAAAAAAGACAAAACACCACCATCAACTGCAAACATCTCTTTTCCTCAGGTTCCTGGGTGGGAGAAGCTCAGCGACAAGGAGCCTAGCACTGTGAGTTGCCGAAAGTTCAAAAAGCAAAGCCACATTTACTGTAATTCTAATCTAGATGTAATCCAGCTTGCTCTGAAAATCACTGAACAGCCTTCAGATAACAAACAGTTACAAAAAAACATTGATTTCTCTGAGCAACATAAGCTGCCAAAAATGCATTCAGCCTCTGTGGAAGAGACCTTCACCTCTGGATAAAGCCCATCGGTGCACACCCTGTTAGCAATTGCCAGCTCTGAGAAAATGACTTTCATCTGGTTGCAGAAACTATGTATATAAAAGCAAGTCTGGCAGCTCTTCTCAGAGCATTATTCACTGCAGTTTAAATTAGGTAACCATCCGTCATTGCACAGTGTGCACCAGTCCTGTATCTTGACGACACTCGGCATCCACCATAAATGAGAGATGCTTTGCATATCCTATCCTTGTTACTATGTTTTACTAACTTTTGGGTGAATACTCTGGACTGGCATTTTTCCTGTGGGTACAGATGGGGAAGGGGGTTTCAGTCTCCCACACTAGTCCCACTGGTAAGTAAGAAGTTTTGTTTTACTGTTTCTTTTTTCTTATAGGTTGGTGCACAGTGAATAGCTCCTCAGAGTGTTCAGTTATTGCTCACTTGGACATTGTTTTCACTAATTAAAGGTAAACCTCCAAGGGCTAGAACTTGGTCTTTATCAACACACAGAGGTAAATATAATGAAAGTATAGTAATAGAAAAAAAGGAAGAAACCTTTATTATAGCATTTCTGTCATAAAGAGTTGGTTAACAATACATGCCCTTCATGCACTCAGTGTCTTTGTCTCTGGCTGATAGCCCCTTAAAAGAGGTGCCCATGGTGGCTGTCTCACTATCCTCCTCTTGTTCCAGAGATGCTTTTAGTTTTCTGCATTTGGTATGTATTACTCCTGTGTCATCTCAGGGCCAGGTCTAACTGGACATCAAGTTTTGCTTAACCAGACAATGCAACAACTATCTCTGATGCTTCCCTCAGGCTCTGCCCAGTAACACTGGTGACAAATGAGTACTCAGGGACAGAGCTGCAGAGCTGGCTGGACAGCCCTCTAGCCATTAGCTTTCTCTTGCTCACAGAGCTTGACATCTTTTAGGTTTCAGACCTCTCTTCTTTGAATCTGGGGGATGGCATGCAAAAGCCACTGGCTTCTGCAGACCTTTTTCTTTTGCTGTTCCTATGGCACCTGCAAGGATTCACTGCTGCCTGCAGGTCTCCGAAAGCTGTACAAGTCTCATCCTATATCCTGAACAGTCTGTGGCACCCACAGCATGTTCTCAGTGGGGCTTCTGCTGTCCTTGCTACCAAAAGGGTAACACCTTTGGCATGCAAATGCACACAATCTTGTACTAACATATGTGCTGTCATGCAACTATTATGAACTTCATATTTTTCAAAACACACAACTGTCAAAACTGGCAAATAGACAACTGTGCTCCTCAGACCACTGCTGTTACATAGCGATTACAGAACAAACAGGTTTTGCACTGAGAAGTCGAAATTATCTTTTTAACCACTGGACACATATAAAATGCATGCAAAATTGGTCAGTCTCTGATGATACATTTGAAGAGGTTACTCAGGTGAGCCCATAAAATACAACTTTTCCGGTAAGTAGGTAATGACAGCAAGGAGAACTAGGTTCAGTAGATCTAAGTTCCTTCTTCCCAAAGTCAATAGTCTGGCCCTTTCCAAGTAGCCTGAAAAGCCCACCTCTATGCCATGAATAGGCAGAGCTTCACACTTGCTAAAACATCAGACTCCAAGCTTAGGTAAAAGGTTATCAGTGCAGCTCAATGAAGCAACTCTTTCACTTAAGTAAAAGCGGTAAGTGCTTGCATACTGTTATTGAGTACATTTATTAACTTCCTAATTCCCTTGGAAAAGAGTGGTAAGATCAAATCACATCAAGGAAATACTCAGAATAGCAGCAAGAATTCCCTGTGAGTTCTCAGAAACTTAGCACCAGTGCCATATGTATTGCCAGGGAAGTTACTGAAACTTGGTTGTTTGAGTTGCTTAAAACAGAACAAGCTAAACAAATAAACAAACAAACAAATTATCTTGGAATACCTCAGGGTTCATGCGCTTCCTCACTATCCTGATGCAGAGAGGGAGTTTACTAGTCCATGATGGTCACCATGAGATTCCTGGTCCACCTGGACACCTACCTTACAAGCTCCCAACCAGCATGAAGTGGAGGATTTGGGAAGGTGCCTTGGTATCCCTTGGCTTCTCGGAGCGGTGTTAGGGCACTGTGCATGTTCCTGTACGTCAGCTTTAAGAAGCACCACCCTGAAAGGATGGAATGTCTTTTCCATTTATCTCAACGTAGTTTGTAAGTTACCAGTAAATATAAATAAAATAACTTATTCACAAAAACCAAATGCAGACATTTCTGCTTCAAAATTTGTAGAAGCTGATGAACAGAAATGAAAAAAATGCTATATGTGACTTTAAGGAGTATTTACATTCAAATTACCTTCATAGGTTTCTCCTACCTTGCATATGTCAGTTGACAAGTTAACAGAGTTCACATTTTGCTGCCCAGGGAGCTAGTTTTTGAGAAACCCTTTGCTCTTGGGAAGTAACCTGTTTTAAATAGCCTTATATTCATGAACTATTAGGACTTAGATGAACATCCTTCGTAATACTAGTTCTAGGCTTGGAGAATACAGTATTCATATTCACATCTTCTTCCATGCCATCCCATCCAAAGATTTCTTCACTTATTCTCAGTCAGAAAGGAGTTTTGACCTTCCATTCACTATTTCATTGGCTGCTGCCTCTTCACTTGGAAAAGTTAATGCTCATTGGCTATGACCAAGTGCAATTTTCCCCTGTCCAACAATAAACAGTCAGGTAATGAGTATTTAGTTAACCCTAAATTGCATGTGAATCCATGGTAGGGAGGCTTGTGCTAGGAAGTGATCTAATCCCAGAATGAGGTTTCTCTTCATGTTATAGACGTTACACTTCTTGCCATCATATACCTTTTTAATCATACTTTAATCACATAATCAGACACAATGATAACAAATCCCTCTGGACTGATAATAGATTTACAGCTCTCTGAAAGATATCATGACAGAAAGGAACTAATCTTCAACATCCCATCTTGCATTAACAGGGAGAATGGCAAGCCATGGGACATGGGAATGTGTATGTGGAGTTTCATTTCCATTTTTTGCTCCCATTGCTCTCACTGAGTATTAACAGTATTAAAAAGAGAAAACAGTGATCACTGAAAGTGCATGAGAATTAAGCTCAACGTGTCCTGGGACTGAAGGGTTCAGAGTCAACTTAAAACTAAAGCAGGTCTTTAAGACACAGCCATAGGTGGAGATAGCGTGAATGGTATCAGGCCATTGTAATATTAGCGTTCAAGATGAGACAGGTTGTTGCTTCACGACACAAGGTTTATGTATTCCACAGCCTAATCCTGCACTGTGGTCCAACGTGGAAAAGGTCATGGACTTGCTTCCTACCTTTAGGGTGTTACACATAGTCAATGGATCAGGGACAAAAAAAAAGGAGCTTTCCTGGCAATCCACCGACCATCTTAAAAATCAGCTTCCTAGACTTCTCTTTGATCATAATTTTGTTTGCTTTATATGTTTTTGAAGGCTGTCTGATGTGACAATCCTCTGTTCTGCTGTCTCCATCCAGATACAGTTCTGTGATGAAATGCTTTGTTCTCCTCTATTATTGCAACAATCGTGATGATTGTTGATCTGCTCTGTTATTCATCTCTGCATGAAGTTATCAGGCCTTATTCTTTACTGGCTTCCACTGATGTATATCAGGAATCCTTCCAAAGATACGATGCTATAAGACTGAAATAAGTGAAAGGAGGACCAAACCTTGCAGGCTTCTTAGAAGCTACTTCAAGATGAGGAGACTTTGTTCTTTATTTTGTTGCAGCTGTCTTTCTGCAATGAATCTAAAAAAGTATTTCTAGGCAATTATAGCTGGCATTAAGCCACTACTCTACAGGGAGTTGTGGAGTGGGTGGATAAGGTATTGTGTCACTGCTGCAGATACAACAGTAAGATCATAGTCATATTTTTAATATTGTTAGCTCTAAGATTCAACCAATTTTAACGTACCAGTGCTTCAAAACATCTTACATGCTGGCACTGCTCACAGTAATGCTCTCTAACTCATTCCTGTTGAACCCGACAAAGCAGATGGCTGGAAGTGATTAAAATCTTCATCTGTCCTCCAGCCCCAATGGTGTCAGTCAGGCAAGAGGTTCTGAGCCCTTTTAAACCCACCACACATTCCCCAAATTGGAGATTTTTCAATAATAAACTCTCTTTTTTAGCACAAAGCCACTGGCTGCCAAGAACTGCCATTGTGCAAATGACATGCTCCAATACTGATTTTACTATTCAGATCCCAAATCCCCCATTTCCTGTTGACTCTCATTGCTTAAGCTAATATCATTCAGCCTATTCTTTCAACTGGGTAGAAAGGCTTAGTCAAACCCCATTGCAGTCAGTGGAACACAGTGCACATGTGTAACAGAGTAGAAATTGTTGGCTCAGAGCATATTCATTTGTTGTGTGTAACTCAGTAATAAAAAACAAATGCAGAGACTTCATTTTATATATAATAAAAATACTGCAGTATTTAATGTGTCTCATTTTAGCAGCCTGTTTTTAAATAACAACCTTATTTTCTTCCAGTTGCAAATCTCTGAACAGAGGAGCAAAACATTAAAGTATTTTTAGTTTATGGGCTAAACGTCCAGCCCGGCAGTTTGCTAGTAAAATATGTATACTGATAATAACCACAACTAGCAGGGGATGCAATGCAGCCTCAATTATTTCTCTTTGCTCTGCAAAGAACATATTCCTCCTCTGAGTTAAGAACTCAGATGTCAGCCAGGATTTCAAACTGCATCAGTTCACACTTCCCTGAACGGAAGTAAAATGGTAGATTGTTCTTTGAAATACCACAAAGCATTTCTGAACACCATAGCTCAAAAGCTCAGCAAACTGAGAAAACAGCACTGAAACTTTCATTTTTCTTCTCTAGATAGTTGTTTTTAATCAATAGCCAGGGTACTGCTGGGATTTTGCCCAGAGAGAAATAGGTGCAATCCTCTGAGCGTGTAGAGCATTTTCTTGGTGGTCTTCATCCCTCTGTCCAGGTAATGCCAGTGATACTGAGGGACTTCCTGAGCTTATAAAGATATTTAATAGAGATTAAAAATATGTAGGTAGAGATCACTTTGGACGTAAATGCATCTTTCCTTTCCAGAACATTTGCTTTTGTTTCGTAAGAGTACAGCAGTCTCCATAGGGCTAGCTCAGGGTGGGCTGACGTCAACAGGAGTCTCCCCACCTATTGCTTTGGGCAGAGCCTATAGGCAGAGCTCCTTGTGGCACAAATAGGGACACTGAGCACTGCAGATCATTTTAGGGTGCCATGCATCACAGTGAATGAAATGCCACTAGAGATGTCAC
The DNA here is from genome assembly GCF_003343035.1 of Apteryx rowi. Lineage (NCBI taxonomy): Eukaryota > Metazoa > Chordata > Aves > Apterygiformes > Apterygidae > Apteryx > Apteryx rowi. Next base: position 1,824,207 of record NW_020449863.1, on the reverse strand, counting down.
CCCAGTGCTGCCAGAAAATGCAGAGAATTCAGCGATAATCACAATGTCTCATAATGGTATTTTTGTACTACCAAACTGAATTTGCAAGTCCTACAGAGATTCTCCAAATCATCTTGGCAACATTCTAGTAAAGTTTATAGTGAAAGAGAATAGCTTTCCTACAAGTAGATGGGCTTAGCACCTTCAAAAAATGAAACTATCAACTCAGTATATCTGTTATTGCAGAGGGGTATATTCCAGCKCTCTCAAGTTCAGTTCTGAATCACAGAACCAGTTTTTCCCCCAATCGCTGTATTGCTACTAAGATGTTTTTTAGGACACCATGAGCATTGCAGAGGAATAAAAAGTTTATTCTCTAAAAGCTATACTACTATTAGTCGCTACAAGAGTCTGAATTGGAGAATTGAAATATTGTAGTCTTTCTCATTTTGCTCAAACCAGACAGTTTGGAATGAACAGGGTGTATTTTTTCCCTCTAGTGTTCTGAGGTGAAGACAAATTAGCCTTTGCTTCTGACAAATTGGCTTCTTGTTTTCAATAACAAAGTCTCCTAATTGAAAACGTAAACCCTAATTTGAAAATCCCGTGTGTTTTTACACATCATTTTTATCTTATTTGTACTTACTCACTTAATCATTTTTACAATTCGTGTATGAAAGATGAGACAATCACAATGTCTCCCAGTAAAAATAATAATAGCAATAACCATCCTCATCATCAATGGACATAACTTTACAGGTGGGGACAGAAAAATGTATTCAGTGTCACAGACAGAGAACAGTTTTTCCCAGAAGCCTGGCTCTTTCCCCTACCATGTGCATTCAGTAGCCAGTAAGTTGTCCTGTTTATATCAAAAAGAGTGTTGTGGAATAAAATACTGGTCACAGTGGGAAAATGTTGGTGAATCTCTCACTAAGAAAATACTGTATCATTGTTATTTTGCTCCACTATTTTGTTCGCAATACGAAGCAGAGCCATGCTGCACAGTAAAATGTAGCTGGGAAGTGCTGCTGGGCTCAAAAGTCCTAGGGCTTTTCCTTCTCGCACTATAATGCCAGTAAATCAGCTCCTTAGATCCGTGAACTTTGCTTCAAGTAAAGGGTCTAAAAGGGGTTTTGTGGCACTTAGTTTGTTGATAAAGCTCTGTGAAGTGCTTTGGGATCCAAGACGTAAGTGACTGTATGGAAAACTGTACAACCAACTAACTCCCCTTCCAAACTGGAGAAATAAAAATGGGTTTGCTCTCCCCGCAGTAGTTTGCGTGAGACCAGGAGTGATGGCACTTCATAAGAGAATAACGTCACCTCTTCCTTTCCTGTTTTCGCTGGGCCCTGGAAAGTGCTCGCATAATTAGGTGGTTACCCTGCCCCCAATAAACAACAAACAGATGAGCCAATTAGCCACAATTAATTGTTAATCCAGAAGCCAACCAACAGCAGCACTTTTCAGAGCAAATTTCCTTCCTCGTGACTTCATTTTGTTACCGTTTTTACTGCCACCTAATTGAAGCCACTGATGGCTAATTGCTTCATTTATCATCAAGTTTACAGGTCACACGCTGCAAAGCTAATTAGAGACCAGACACTGTGTTTCAGCCTCCCTTTGAAATATCGCTGGCATTTACATGTAATTCCAATTCATTATGTTTCAAAGAAGCTAAGAGAGTGGGAATGAGAGGATTATTTCTAAAAAACAGCCGTGAGATTAGGCAGGCCCAGACTGCACTGTAACGCACTATTTTAAGGTTATTTGGAAACAGGGTGGAGGAGAATTAACAGTTTCCCTCCGTTCTGACACTACCAAGCGCAAACCCAAACGCACATAATGAATCTTATATAAATGCTAGCAGTGAGCTCTGCTCAGCACATACAGTTCTCAACCCTACTGATTTTCACAGGGAAGTGGTGAATTTTGCACTTGAGGTGAGAAATACTGCCCTAAGGATTTGAATCTGACAAGTGCCAAGGTCTTGTGAAGGTGCCTCTGTTAGGCACGGAAAGACAGGGAGGCAGACGTCGGAGCTCACTGCGCATTGATTCTCCAATAAATCACTTGAAGCCTGCAGACATTTGGCAGGCCTGCAAAGGATTGTTGTTATTTTAGCTGAAATCTGATAGATTTTCTACTTTTAAGGCATTTTTCTGATAAATACCTCTGATTTGGAGCCAGATTTGCTCTTGCCTTGCATGGGTTTCCCCACTAACTTCACTGGGGCTACTCTTTGGATGGAGGTACACAGGATCTGGCTCCATGTGAGCATAAAGCTTATTCTCTTCTCTGCTTGCTGTTTGATACTCTCCTGTTGCAACTATTTCTCTTCCTTCCCCTTTTTAGGTCCCCTACATCCTGACAGGCTCATTTTTCCCTAAATAAACTTAAAGCACAGAAGCAAAATGCATTTGTTGCCTGGGAAACATGCAGTTCAGCTTGCGGGTCTGCCATCCTTGGAGAGCCATAGACCTCCAAGGAAGTTTTTATATCAATAATTGTAACCAACCAGAAGTACCAGGTTAGTAAAACATTCTCGGCTACTTGCTTGTTACTTTTCAAAACGTTTGACAAGTTCTTCATTAAAGCCCATGATTTATTTTGTTTTTTCATGGACAGTTTTTGTCTCCATTTCAGAAATGTTTCATTATAACAGTGAGAATTGGCCAGAATTTCAGAAGGGTGCAGAAATCACTGGCTGAGGATTACTGGTAAACTCTTTATCCTCTCAGCACTCTGTCTAATTAGCTCCCATTTTTCATTTCAGTTCAACGACTATTCTCTGTAAAACACTGTTCCTTTGAAACAGTCCCATCTCCTCAGGCCTACTAGAACACATACCAAGAAATGTCACTTATATACTGCAGCAGTGTCTGACATCCTGATTCCGCTACTGATAATACACTTACCCTTTCTCTCTCCCAGGAAAATAGTCACATCACTCGTTTCCCCTCAGAGGGGTATCCATCCCCGGTGGGAGCACTCCTGCCCTCAGGAGACTGGCTGGGTGTGCTCCAAGAAACACTCAATTACCCAGCACTACGGCATTATTTTCCCGTTAAATTATGAGAGCTCCTAAGGTGCCAGCAACAATCATTTTGCTTCTTGCCAGATAAAGAAACTATCATTAGCAGGGCGATAATATTACATTTTTCCTCAAATGTGAATCTAGGGGCATAGGTTAAGTGTAGTTGTGCATCGCTCCCATTGTGACAAAAACTGAGAGTATTTTATATGACACATCATGGAAATGAACTGTGTATCAGTATACAATTATTATATTTATCGAGTAGTTTTTCCATCTGCATCGCAATGCCTGCTAATGAAAGCTCCCCAGCAAAGCCAAAAAGAAACAACGTCCGCCACCAGCAGCCAGCCATCCCCCCTCAGCCAACAGCCTGAGAAGGTAAATGCAGACAGGCTTGTGCTTGCAGCTTCTCTATTTTGAAACTGCAGGGAGAGAGCCTTGCAATAACCTACGAAAGAAGGTGGGGATGTTTATAACAAGACCCTGGTCCCAGAATAAAGGTCACAGTTRGTTTAAAAGCTGATCTTGGCCTGAGATTAGAGGCTCATACGCAGGGACTCACCCTCATCGAATGGCGCGTTTTCTGGGCAGGGAACGGACGACCCTCGGACGCCTTACGGGACTGCCGCCAACTTTCTTTACCAGTGAGCACCCTTTCCTCCATCTTTTCTTCCAGAAACAGCCAACTCTAATCCAGGCTGTTGCTGGTAGTGTTATTGCCCCAAAGCCTCAGCAGAGCATCTGTCTCAACTGAAGGCAAGCCATATACATACGGACTCCAGCACAGCCAAAATAACTTTAATTGCTCCATACTTCTCACAGACGTGCTGGCCACAGCAGGTGACAAAAAGAGCTTTAAAAACCTCAGCATTAAGCATCCCCTCGTGATAGATAAGCAGTTCTCCCAAACTACCTTGACTGGGGGGGATAGCTTCCCAAACTACCTTTTCACCAAGATCTGTTAGCAAGTTTAAAAGAAAAAAACCCTGTCTGTTTTATCAACAAAGCAGAGACCTAACCTTCCCTGCTTCCTCCACTATGCAATAGTTTACTATTTAAACATTCTTCTCTGGCATCCAAGCTCTATAATGTAATTTGATACCTCCAGTGACAATAAGAAAAGCAGTCTATGTTGCTGCATAAGAAAAATAAACCAGCAATTAACAAGTTCCTATATATTTCCTGTTTACATAATACAGCTCTTTCGCAGGGCAAAAGCCCGGAAGAAACTGATAGGCCTGGAAAAGATTTGCAATAAAGGCTATTTGAAATACTCGCCAATGCAACCAGACCAGTTGTTTGCTATGTGAAGAGTGCAAAAGGATGGATTTAATGTGGATTTAAATGCTGTCAGAATTGACTAGAGGTGGCAGCAGGGAGAGTTTTCAACAGATGACACCTGTGGGAAGGCTGTTTTACACAACTAGTAGTGAGTAGGAGCATTTCTCATCAGAACTATTTTAAATAAAAAAGACCATCTGCAAAGCATATACAATTCATAAATGCATTAGAAATGACCATTTTTGAACAAGATAATAATAAAGGGAGGTGTCCACTGGTTGCTTCTTATTTTGGAAGGATCTCAAGCTAACATACTCCTCTTTCAGTCTGGTCACATCTCCAAGATACAAAATTGTACTTGATCTTCAGTGAAAACTACTACATATGTTGCCATCGGTTTGTATGCATGAATACCTACCTAATCAAACAAAAACTAAACTGTGCTTACTCTTATGCAGTATATTATGTTCTAAGGCCTTAAATGATGCCCATTATGGTTTACAGTTCTCAGACTTATTTTTGTTATTTAGGGAATTTTATGCAAACTGCAAGCAATTTGAAACATTCTGTTTGTATCCAGTACTTTTCCCCTGCACCAGTCATGTGTTTATGACATTTTTAGTTTTAGTTTGCCCTCCAAGCAGAATTTTAAATTCAGAAAATGAGCTTTCATTTCAACAAAAGGCATGAACTGTAAGATGAGCTTAGACAGCTCCCCTTCTCTTCAGATAGGACCATAGGAATCGTTATACGGGAACAGACCTTAGCCCAGCTGTCTCTGACAATAACCAGCACCAGGGAGGCACTCCGGTTTGCCGGCTCGCTCACTCAATGAAGAGTCCGTTACTGTCCCATTTCTGCCCTTAGTTTGCTGCAGAAACTTTCCATCACACTGTACTATGATTTCTCATTTAACAGAGGCTTAATATCGCCAATCTTCTTCCTAAAGCGCTTCAAGAGGAAAAGTTCTGTAGAAGATCCAGGTCTTATCATTTTGGTGCAGTCACATTAGCAGAAGGTATAAGAAAACTACTCTTGGAAAGGTTGTGGTAATATTCCTGCCGTGCCTTGGTTAGATTTCTGATAGTTAAAGTCACAAACAAAGTTTGACATCATTCCAAAAAATGGTGGTGTGTAGCAGAATAGTTGCAAAGTTGTTTTGTGGTTTTCATTTTTTTAACAGTTAAGAACCAGAAAATCATATAAAACCATCCCAAGTTCAAAAGAGCCAAAAAGTTTCATTTTGATGCTCACTTTAAAATTAACTGCCCTGTGCAAAATGGTTTGGGGTAGTCAATTTGTTTTTAGAATTTAAAAAACAAACTGCCGGGACAAAATTCAACAGGTTCGAGTCATGCAGAAGAACAGCGCAAGGTCTGGTCAAAGAGACTGAAGCCAGTGCTTGAAAATGTGCTTAGAATAGCCTGGCCAAATGGAGAGAAGCTCAGTCTGAGCTGCCAGGGTTGTCCCCTGATTAGGTGGCATTAAACCATGGGTCCTGCGGACCCCAGGTGCCAGCTCTCTGCACAGTCGCGCAGTCCTAAACAGCCAGGCTTAGCCGCAGGTGCGTTTGCTCCAGAAAATGTTCCTCATAACTTCCTGCCTTCTCCTCTCCCTTTTGTCCCTTTAATTTTTAAGCTTTAGTTTTCAGATATGCATTTGTGGAGCTGATGTATCTAGACAAACAAGCTGCAAGCCTGAGGACAGTTACTAAGTTTAGCATGCTGACTTTCCTGAAAAGAGATCAACTTCTTCCTGTGGTTGCACAATCATAAGTACTGTGACTTTCAGCATTGTTTTTTATCTTTCCAAATGCCTTATATTCCACTAGTTGTTTGTTATATTTAATATACATTAAAACAGCGGTTTCCCTTCCTGCAGTCTGGTTGGGACTTTTATTAACAAAGGTTTAAAATACACAAAATTATTGCTCAGATGTCCATGCCAAGTTTTTAGATTGTACATTAAGAAGTTTTCAAGTAAACTGCTGGCAGGAGAAGGCTGGATAAATTTAAAATGGGGAAACCATTTACTCCCCATTTCATAGTTCAAAAACAGTTGAATAGATTTCATTCACATTTCCCAGGACACTATTGAAGAGAATGGTTTCAAATCAAAATGATTGCTTAACCTTAACTGTAGAGTTACTACATGAAAAAGCTATAATCATCTAATTAAATGGGTAAAATTTCGGAAAAGTGTGGGTTGAACTGTCCTAGGATATATATGGTCAGTCCTACAATGTGAAGTGGGATATGGAAAAGGAATAACATAATAATAACACACATTTTTAGTACCTTTCATTCACAAGAATTTCAAAATGCTTCCCAGTCGAAGCATCAAAGTACAGATTCTGATTTCTGCTCCCCCAGTGTAAATCCAAAGTGATTTGACTGAAGTTATTAGAGTCGTCTCTTCACTTACAAAATTGAAATTGAGATCAGAGGTTTGGCCCTATTGTAGGTGTACAGTAATAGGTTTCATTTGTGCACTGGTCTCGTTCAAACAGCTGTAATTTGAAGCAAATTCATTTTCCAGCATAGGGAGAACTAGAACTGATAAATCTGGCACTCAAATATATACAACAAGAAAGAAGGAAAAGCAGTATTGCAGCTTTTTAACATTCATCCAGAGATGTAAAACAGGCAAGTAACTCTATGAGTATAAAATATTATTGCTTTAATTCAAATCTGTACAAGCCCTCTCCAAGAAAACACTAAAGTAAAAGAGTGGGAGGAGGCAGAGAGAAGGAATATGTTAAAGCACGTTTTTAAACTGCAAAAATGCTTTCTGTTCACTCTTTCAATAACTCTTACTGGTGACAAGAAAACAACCTTTCTTGTTCAGCACCCCTTGCCCCCAGCTGCACCCAGATTCCTTCTGAAATGTATAAAGACTTAGTTTTCTTTGCTCTACAGTCATTGCCTCTGCAATTTCATTGTGCTGTGAGGATGAGGGGCAAGAGTTCCATCATGGCTATCAACATTTTCAAATCAGCTTGGGAAGACACTGTAATCAATTTACAAGCTTTTTCTTTCTTTTTTAACCTAAGTCCTATCCTACAGTTTTCTGGACCTGATCTGATGCCTACTGAAGTTCACTAGAGTTTCTCTGGTGATTTCAGCATGGCTTAGGTTGCGGTCTTCTATGCCCATCGAGCTGAAGCAAGCTTTTTAGGCTTCTTCATGAAAAGAACACCAATAGACCATTTTCACACACCCCACAAAAATCCTTCCTCAACTTTTTTTTTTTTTTTTTAATTTCAATCCAGGGAAATGACCAAGGGTCAAAGATCTTTCATGGAGAGGAACATCTCTACTTTGTCTGCTTTTGCACAAAACTGCACCCTTCCTAATCCAACTGCGTGTCAGTAAATAACTTAAAATTTCCCTGGAGAGTATTTATCTGATCTCAGGTCAGTAAGAGTGGCTTTAGAACTTAAACTGCTGCTATGTAAAGAGCAACAAACCCTGAAGTTTATTTGAGCAGTGGGGTCAGAAAGCAAGCTCGAACCTAAAGGAAAAAGTTATTAAAAGTTCACTTTGAATGATGAACATTAAACTATCTGCTGTTATTTAAATAAATAGGGCTTGCACACACCATTGATCAAGATTGAAAAAGTCCTCTTGTATTTCTGAGCTTCTGATTTCAGGCAGCCAAGGGTCACCACCAGCTCAAGGTACCATCTACTAAGTGAGTCTGCAAGTTCTTGGGCTTCTGGAATTCATCTTTTTAAAACGTGATACTCTAGTGCTGAAAATTAATTAATGCCACCAGTCCAAAATACTTTAATCTAAGTTTTAAATTAGCTATAGCCAAAAAGGGGATAGTGGTAATTGACATAAGCCCTTTTTATAGCCACATCTCACACAAAAATCCTCATCTAATTAATACCTAGGAAGCAATTCTCAGGCTATATCACTATACATTTAACCCCTGAATCAAAGACTGAGAATCTAAGGAAAATACTATGATTTATTCACAGACTGTCAAAATTAGTTCTTCAGGGTGATTTTGTAATGACTAATGGTAATTAAAATACAATTTCTTTATACTGACTTAGGAAGGCCCTTTATAACCTGTCAGTTAAACACATATTGGCCAATTAAAAACCCATAGAAATAGAGAGGACAAAGATTTTTAACTGAGTCTTTCTCTGTCTGGACCTTGTGTTCTTTCCAATCTGAATCAAATTCAGAGTCCAAAGGTATATTTTATTTTAAGAAATAAATATCTTTAAAGGTCAGATCAGCAGTAACCTTGCCTCATCACTCAGCATGGCAATATTTGCTCAAGTGGGGACCATGGTCTGAGCATCTCTGCCCCTCCAAGGAAAAGAGAGGAGAATGATTTGTCACAGCTGGTAGGTTCGTTACCATGCTCCCAACGGGGGTTGACCTTGACTCTTTTGCTAGCTTGTATCAACCCCCTGCATTAGGGCAGAAAGCTGAAGAAGCCACGTACACCATTTCCGGGCAGCGTGGATATATTTGGGCTGGCTCTGTGGGGCCTGCAGGTCCCAGGTGCACTGGCCAGGGGAGGCACAGCCAGGTTGGGGTCTACTTTCTAGCGCCAGCTCCATTAGTGAGGCACAGCCATTTGCCTGCTGCTGCTTCACCTCACGGCACCACGTCCTTCAGCGCCCACACGACAGCATTCACCTGCAGCCCTGCTCAGAAGGGGCTGTGTGACCTCTCTGCAGAGCTCAGCCCCCAACACCTGCATGAACCGAGGCTCCAGCAGAAGGTGCCATTGCCATCTCTGAAGGCTGTTCCCTACGCGATTGAAAGCTGAATAGAAATTAACTGCGTCAGCCCAGAGTTTTCCCCAGGCTCTCCAAAAGCAGGGGTGAGTCTCACTTGCCTTCTGGCAGGATGAGCAAGAAGGCCGCCTACTCRTGGGGAAGCTAAAAGCAAGTGCTTCCTTGAGCAGGCACCCTGCAAAAGCAGCCTTAATTTCTGAGCAAAGAACCCACCTGCTGCTGTTTGCTGCAGGCAGAAACACAGGGCTTCCTGTACGCTCTTCATAAAAATATAGGATTGCAATAGAGGGAATGTTTGAATTATACCATCTTTTTTTTCCTTTTAATGAAACAATTCTGACAAGGCCTAAGTATTTCTCAAATCAAAAAGAGATAACACTGCAGACAGGTAGGTTTTGATTTGGAAAATCAAGCATCTGGAGTTCCCACTGACTTCAATTAGAGTTGGGGGTACCTCCTCCCCCTTCAAGGCAGACCTTCCCCTTGATGTAGAGAGCTGGGAACTGCTCTGAGTGGTTAGGAGAATTTTCAGAATGTATAAAAAAAATCACCGTTCTCCTGTTCATTTCTGAAACAAGTATAACAAGCTGGATTTTTAGGTACAACCAAATAAAGCAAAGGAGCTACAACCTGAGTGCAAATGGCTAGGTTACAATCTGACAGAATGGGATCCCGAATCGTCTCCTCTCCTATACCTAAAAAATGTATGTTTTCAATGTGTACAAAGGGGAATCACGCACCTCATGATTTTTTTTCCTTCCCTGGCTCAGGTCATCATCACAAGTAACAAAAGTGAACAACAGATTCTAGCACCTCCCTAATGGTCTCCACGTGTCTTGCTACATGCAGTATGGAAAATAGAATATTCCCAGGTATCCTTTGGGATAAAAGTGTCAAAAGATAAGAATGCACAATCATTATCAAAATCCTTCTATGTAGTACCTGAACTATGTACACAAGATGAAAAAAATTTAGTCAGTAGTATGCCCACTGCCTTTAACTAGGTATGGGGCTGATCTATAGATAAAAAGCATGCTCAGTGCAAGCCCTTAGCATCTTGAAACAGGACCTTAACTTAAAGATGAAAAGTCTATTGCAGGCAAATTCTAGAGTGGTTTATAATTCCATTTTAAGGGGAATCATTTCTTCGCTCTACTCCTCAGCACTCTCCTCCCAAAAAGCATTCTGAAATTCAGACACATGTATTAGTCCAGCTAAGACTAGCTCTTTGGAAGATCTCTCATACCAGGTTGCATGCATACATTCATCTCAGCAAAACTAGTTAATTAAAGCACCATGCAGCACAGCTACCTCCACTAAGTCCTGAATGAATATACAGCAAAATTGCTCTTTGATTTATCAGCAGATAATTAAAACCTTTCTGTAGATTTTAAGACAGTATATCAGAGGTCATCAGTTATTCCTTCTGATAATCCCATCTTTAGTTTTCCTCTATGTTTTCTGAGTTTCTGTAACAATCCAGGGTCCAACCCATCTTTCAGAGCTCCTCACCTTTGGTTGCAGGGAACCTAGTCCAAGTCTCAGGGGAGGAGAGAAGAATGGAAGATGATGGAGAGCATGTGAGGATCTATATAGCTTGTAAAAGCCAGCTGAAAGTAAATAAATAAGTAAAGAAAGAAAGAAAGCACTCAGGACACAAACTGCTGTCTCTGAAGTGACTCACAGAACTCCCACACACTTTAACAATCTGGAGTTTTGTCTCCACCAGCAATCAGTTGGTGTTTATTATTATTTTCTCCTTCTAATGTCTGTGGACTCTCAGCAGTATAATCCAAATCTAATTTTCAACACAGGTTGTTTGCAGATCATTGTGGAAAAGAGGGGCTGTGTAGTCTCCTGAGCAGAGCAGACAGTCTGGAGTGCCCCTTTTTTCCATTTCTAGCCCCATACTGGGAGGTCTTCAGGGAAATCAGTCAAGCTGCCTGTGTCTAATTTACCCTTCATAACACTAACACCTGCTTGTTTTAAGTCCTACTTCATATCTAAAAGAACTTTGAGACAGCCAAGTAAAGGAAGTACTAGAACCACAAAAATAACATAGTCAATAGGGTATCAAACCAAACAGTGGGTACTCTTCAGCATAAGAGCTAGGAGTAACACATTTTCCATGTGGTGCACTAGATAGAGTTTTGAAGCTGAAATTTAGAGCATCAAATCAAGAAAATGGTCTTAAAGCTGGATGTTAGTTATACCAAAGAGATGTTTTTACAACCGGCTCTATAGATAAAGTAAGACTTACTCTATCAGTATTGAGGTTTGTGCTGTCCATTTGTAAATACATTCCCTTGCTCATGCTAGTCTCAGTCAAATGGGAATTTCAATTGTTTTCACAATTTATAGGTCATAGTTGTTTCCTTAATAGATTTTTTGTGTCTGAAGAGTTGATCTTCAGGAACCAAACTTAATATTTGCTAGGAAAGAGTAAAGGAATATATTTATATTGTAAGTTATTATAGAACTGCAAAGGTTAATAGCCACTTAGGTGCCACTTTTGGACCTCTTAGTCAGGATTCAGAGTGCTTATTCCAGCAGTCTTGCTAAACACCACAGAGCACATTCTGCATAGTAAAGGCAAGGAGGAGGTGCAAAAGCCCAGTAGTAGTACAGTGAGAGCATCACCCATCCATAACTGTATCTGGAAGACATCCAGGTGCTGTTTACTTGTTCAGAGTTGTACTACATCAGAATGGACTGCAATGATTCTTATGCAAACACAGATACTATCCATTTTCCTACATGCTGACTGGCGTGTGATTTGCGCAGAGCAATAGCTAAGGAGGCCTAAATGGCCAGAGTTTTGTCACAGTATCCTTTCTCATGCCAGACTTGCTACTAACATTTTCTTAGTTTTGGAAATGACCTGGAGAAAAGAGACAAGAGTGCTATTCTGTACCTCAGGCTCAAAAGTAACTAAAACATTTCTTCTATCATTGACAAAGGAGCTGTCAATGTTTTCTTCTTTAACATAAATTCTGAGTTGTAAAAGCCTCCTGCTCCCCCTCACCTTTTCTCTCCTCTATTTTTCTCCTGACAGAACAAGTGACATGACAGTTCTTAAATAAATCAGATCCCAGTTGTGTTTTATGATGTCATGGTGAGTGCAGGCCTGACCCTTAGTAATCAGCATCTCAGCACACCAGGAAGCTTCCTGCTTTAACCACTCTAGCAGCCAAGCAAACTTGCCTACACGGCAGAAATAATGTGAATTACCTCACCTCTGTGTATCGTAATAACCCTTACCACACATTATGCCAAATGTTCAGCATTAAGCTGGAAGGAGCCAAAATGCAGACAGAACCCAATAATGTCTAAAACAGAGTTCAAGTGAAGCTGGGTCCATGCCAGGCTGTGGAGATCATTCTTCATGTCAGCCTTAGATCTGACTCTTGTGCGTATAAACTAATGAAAGGGGCAGGGAATAAAACAGCATTTGAGTTATTCTCACAGAGCAGGTACTTAATAATATCCACATTTCCAACATTTGAACGTTATACTTTTATTAAGCAAAAAAACAGTCCCACCAAATATCCCTCAGTTGCAGTAAAGGCTGTGAGCATGATTTTTTTTCAGCCTGTGAACAAAGCCATATGGATTTCATYTAAGGGATTGGGAGTTTTGATTCTTACAAAAGTCATGATGTCAAACAAAACTTCAGATCAGTCCCAAAACATATGCAGTGTGACAGCTGACAATGCAAGCTACACAATGACATTCTTAGGCTTAGCAACATCTTTAGGCTCACCAAAGAATCAAGTACAAATGTGGATGGGTATAAATTTTCCAAATCCAAACTAAAAGCAGCCTCTCACACTTGAATTGTACCATTCCACAGATGGGGACACATTTGACAAACACAAGGAAGTGTGGCCTCATGGCTACAAACAATTCTCAAACTTTTTACACAATTCAACAGTCTGAAGAAAGTGCACTCCCATCCCCCTCACCACGCATGCTTTCCTCCTTTTGAATTTACCTAGATTCATCACTTTAACCATAATCTGCAATATGCATTTTATAACACCCATGAATTTTGTGCGGCAAACAGTCCAACATCCACTGATGCGAGCTGAGGCATCCTTCAGAGGGCTTTGGCTTATAATCAGTGAGTTCTTTGCAGTTGCTTCCTTTACATTAATCCAGAAGGGAAAGAGGCCTACTCCAAAAATATGTGTCAGATTCTTTGAAAACTAGGTTTCAAGGGTCTGTGAGAAATGTCTCTTAAGCCATGTCTACATACAGTGGGAAGGCAACTAGTAACACGAAGTATGGTATCAAAAGAACTTTTAAACATACCGAAGTAACTACCTATCTTTGCATCTTGTAAGAAGTTGCTTAGAAACATAGGAACACATTTAGGGTTATTATGCATTCAAAACAAAATTCAGGATATGAAACAAGATCTAGGTTTATTGGCTATGTGCTTTCCTATTCAGCCTAGCCAAAAAAACAAAAAAGGCCTGTTTACTTTTAATGCCAAAAAAAATTACTAAAACATTTATAACAGCTGGTCATACTACTGAACAGACCACTCAATTAATCAGCTAACTACCGTATGTTTGAAAGAGACAACGCAAGTTTCCATCCCTAATAAAGTGCAAAATATTGATTAGTTCCGGGACAACACATGAATAAATTACTTGCATTCATAATTAGGCTTTGCAGTGTTCAGAAATTCTAGGTGCTTTTCACACATCATTTATCAATATTCTTTCTTTCATTTCTCTTTGCTTTTACCTCAGGTTTTTAGAATGATGGCCAAAATAAACAGAATATTTCCTTATAGTTCTCTCTCTCACTTCCTGCTTATGAAAGAATTTTCACTCATGGCCTCTTGCACTTCTTGGAATCAAATTTCTTCCAGAAATCTGCAGCACTGTTTTCTCCAGCAGCTAGAATGCAGCATTTTAATTATGAGTATTATTACATCTCCCTTTCGCTCCCCCATCCCCCATTCCTCCCTCTCCGTTCTAATGCCTTGTCCCTCCCAAACCAGCTGTTAGGAGCAAAGCTACAAATTTACTGCTTGCTTCCTTAGTATAATGCCCTCTCAACACTGCTCCATGACTGCTGCTCTCTCAAAAAATAAAAAAAAAAATGAAAAGCCTCGGAAATTTGTGACATAGCTCTTCCATGCGGTCTCTTTTTAGGTGCGCTTTATAGGTTATGCAAGGCTTAATCTATTCCCGTGAGCTGGAGCGCCACAGCTCGTAGCAGTGGCTTCCCCCAACACAACTAGCACGCACGAGGGCGCTGGGATCTCCGCACTCAGTTGGGCGCAGTCAGGCTGCAGCGTCCACCACTGCCGTCGCCAGCGAAGGCCACCTGGATAATGCAAAACACAGGGGCCCTATACTCCTGCATTACTTCCAGTAAGTGTGCATAGTAAACAGGTAATGCTTTAATCAATTTCCAGACCTGCTTGTAGTAATTGAAAGAGATTTCAGTCAGGTGTGAGTCTCCCAAATGTTTGACAGTTCAAAGGATTTGGGAAGGGAGAATTCCTTGTAGGCACAAGGGAGCCCTGCTTCCAGAGGCGTTGCAAGCTAAGCTGCTGAAGCCACCTGAGAGCTGTCTTCAGACTGAAATTCTTGCCAAGGAAGGACTCAGACAACCCTGTCTATATGCAAAAACATTCCAGGCAATATACCATCACATTTTAAGCTAAAACCTTAGATTTTAGTTTTTGATACTGCAGACAACAGATTTATTTTAGCTAACATCCATCCAGGATGGAAGGGAAGGAGACCACAGGCATAATGTTTACTCAAATTTCTGGTAATGCATAGGAACAAATCTATTTCTTGCAATTATTTAATTGTGTGGACTTTCTTTCAGTAGTATGAGTATGCATGTAAGCTGATATATATATATATATATATATACACATATATATACATACACACACACACACACTTGCATATATGTGTGTGCGTGTGTGTGTGTGTGTTTATTATATACCTTTGGAACAGACCATTCAAAACAAGTCTGAGAAAGAGAATAACACATTACTCAGACTTAGCTGCACTCTGTGAAAGGTTCATGAGAGCTGAATACAGAATTTTTTTCATTTGGCACTTTGCAAGTAAAACACATGAGCTGAATTCCTTAGGAAGACTCTACAGAGCTAGAACTAAGGAGGTGAATGTGTTCAGTCATACAAAGGGATTTTGAACCTGTCACATTTTTTTTGGAGATAAGTTTCTATGCAACATGTTCTTTACAAGAAGTCATAGTCCCAATAACTTAAAAACTTGAGGTGAGATGGAGGAAGGTGTGACAAAAATGCTGTATACCATGTACAGGAAAGTTACTCATGAAAGTTGCACCAAATACCAAATGATGCTGTGCTCTGAAGAGGTAACAGTGGGTAACAAAGTGATTTCTGATAGTGCAGAGACTAGTAAAGCCTTAGGTTTCTCAGAATAGTATCTTGGCCAGACTTCTTCAGCGTTGTTTACTTCAGCAGTTAGGATGCACCATTCCATGTGCATTTTAACAAAAACATTTTAACAAACTAATAATACTAGCACTTCGTATTACTTTTACAGTATTGCAATAGTATGACAAACCAGACAAACAGGTACAATGTGCCCGAGCACCATCATTTCCTTTAACAGCTGAGGGAGCTGAGGCAGAAGAAAGTAATGTACATCTTTTTAATACTGTTCTAACTGAGGTATTTGAATTTTCCAGTGCCTAAAAGCTGAGCATAAAATGAAGTTAAAATGTCCTTTAGCTTCAGGGGAATTTTAATTAGATTTCATCTTGTGTATGTTCACAAAGAAATTTCTTTTCTATTAAGATCTGCAGAACATATATCTTGAGCCAATAGCAGAAGTTGGCTTAATAAAGAAAGTGAACAGAATGCGCAGGAAGCAGAGATACTTTACAAATACATAAATCATCCAGTTAAACAAACAAAATAGAGTTATGATCAGTCACAAACCTTGGATAAGTGAACTCAGAATAGCAAGTACAAATTGTGCAGGTACAGTTCCCAGTTCAAATATGTTTGCAAACCTCACAGACTCAAGAGTTACAAATGTTAGAAATGGTTTTAAAAAGAAGAGTTCATTGAATAAACAGTTTGCAGTGATTATTATGACCAGCTTTAGTCCAAGACATGCTCTAGGAAGGTGACTACTGATACTGCTGAACAAACGGGCACACTTCTGAGCACAAAAAGCCCTCATGGAGTTTGTAAAAGAAACAGCAAATGTCAAGTCAAATGCAACTTGGGAATGATTGCTCCAAGCTTCACTTACATTGCTCAATTAGAGAATGGCTTCTATACCTGAAAGTTTAGCCTTTTCCCCATCCACATAGAATATGGTTCCCYGTATACAGCTTGCCAATCCTGTACGTTCAGTCCATCATATAGCTATAACAACAGGGCTGCTACATCTTTCAGGGCAGTGATGGCGAGAGAGAAGTTCAGCATTTTAAATGTCTAGAAAGGTTTGCCATGAGCAACTGTCTTTCAAGGTTTTTGGTTTGAATCACTTTGTTTCGTGATGAAACCTCAGCCTAGACAGCCAAAGCACTAGCCAGCTCGGCCACGTAAATCCAGTTCACCTAAGAAAATCTTGAAGTAATTTTGAACAAAGACCATACATCCCTAAGTAAAAGTGAAGAACAAATACGAGCTATGAAGATGAGATTAATATATCTGATGATGAAAACTCATCAAATTGGCAGTACCTGACATGGAACATGATCAAACCCAGCCCTTGCATCCTGCCTGTAGGAAAGACTGATATCTGAGTCTCAAAGAGAAGGCCACATGCTCTTCCTCTCGTCATCTGCAATGCTATATAATGCTAGCAGAGTGATTCTAACAGCAACAGGTATCACTTTACTTTTGATTTAGTGTTTCAGAGAAATAAGTTTTTCAGATTTTCAAACAAATTTTGAAAAACCTGTGTTGGAGATATCACAGCTGTGTGATGCAGAAGATTACAAAACCCTAGCTTGATTAAATTAGATTTTATTTTCTGCTGTAGTAATATCTCCAACACTATTTTAGCAAGGCTGATTAAAATCAATATCTATTTCTGTACAGTACATAGACACATTGCTGAATTAGAGAAGACAATTCAGTTTTTAAAGATAGTGGCTCTAGACATTCACATCATCTTTCAGAATTTTATGCTACCATACATTCCCATCCCTCTTTTCATTTTCTTGCTCTTCCCCAGTATTACAGTCATTTATTGTACATTCTCTTTGGTTCCTAGTGGTTGATTTTGCAAATGCTTGCTCATACAAGGAATTCCATTGACTTCAATGGGGTCCTCATATAAGTATGTTTTTTCAGGATTGGGCCCTAAACTGTACATTTTTTGAAACAGGACATCCTCTTTATCTGTTTTGTAAAAGATGATAAATAATAACTCTGAGGGAGACAACTTACAAGTGGATGGCTTAACAAAACTTGCATCTGGCATACACATAAAATTAGGTTTCTTAAGACTCCACGTTTTCTTCCAGTTTTTGCAAGCAGGGAGGAAGAGGGAAGCTGCAGGGATGGGAAAGTTATAAATGACATTTCCTGAAAAATATTTATTRAAATAGATTGTTTTCCTCTAGATTTCTCTCCATCATCAGAAAGTAGCTCTTTGTCAGCATGCTTCTTTAACCCTATGACCATACTGAATCATTACCTTTTTTTATAGCATAACATAAATAGCCTCAATGTAGTGAGCCTAAGGACTGGCCCTGCAACAAATTTCTTGACCTCTTCCTACAGCCCCAGGAGGCATGAGAGAGATCGTCTGAGGCACCTCCTGCACCACCACTATCGCCAACCCACAGAGGTGAAAATCATGAGAACCCTTTAGAACTGCCAACACATAAAACATACAAACACATGGTTAATGATCTTAACAGAGACTTGATTCTGGGGCCTTTTGTGTCAACTGTTTTCAGATTTACCCTCTTCTCTGCAACTATGAGTATTATAAACTTTAAGTTTTCTTTTTTTAATGCAAGCTTCACTTTTTTGAGTAACCAAGCTCCCAAGAAAGACAGTAAGGCTCAGATAGCTATGAACATCTCTAAATTACACAGCTCCTGGACTCAGGTGGAGAGAAGGCAGGACAGCCTGGTGGCCCTTGCCCAGACGAGGGCAACCCACTGGTCCCACAGTGCTTCTCTGCACTGGGGTGCCTGCCACCCAAGTACAGTCTCGCTGGGAGCCACAGATTAGCCCCAGAAAAAGAGTGAAGGAATGAGGGGCAAAGCCACAGGAGCACTCTCCCCGAGCTCCTGTGATGTGTGCAGCATAGCAAAACCAGGAACTGCTCTGATGCTGGGGCAATTTGTCCTGTTTTATTCAATTAAACTTATTTGCATATCTGAGGTTAATCTTTTTTTCGCTACCCCAGCAGCAAATATACACCAAAAAACATACTGATACATTGAGTAGAAAATCATATGTTTGTGTATGCCCATCACTGAAGTCAATCGCTATAAAAGATATGACAAATTATGTGATTCCTTCTCAAAATTAAATCTTGTGATGTTTATGCAGAGCACAAAGATACTTATGCCTTTAATGCAACAAGCCTGCTTTCTATTTACACAGATGAGTGAAACATTGGCCTGGCATTACACAGAGTGAAGTGTGCAAATTCTAAACCCTTCCATAGTCCCTAGATATAAGAGTGCATTCATATGTTTGTGTTTAACATGAACAAATTTATGATCTGATGTGGATTCCTCTGAGTACAGATGTATTCCAGCTATTTGCTGAGTCCTAATTTTGAAGCAACAAATGTGAATGCTTTGGGGGGGGGGGAAAGTTATTTTTTATTTATTTTGAGGGTTCTCAGTGCAGGTTCTTTTAGGATTTTGCACGGGCGGGGGGGGAGAGTTGGAGGAGATTTTTGTCTCTGAAATTTTAAAGGTCACAGGTAGCGAGAACCAGCACACGAACAGAAAGTCAAGATTAGGAAAGTAAATGAAGGAATCGTGACCTATTTGTTCATTGTTGTAACTGCAGATAGTCCAAGTTTTATGAACACTGCAAACAGGCACGTACACAGAAAGATCCTCTTTTGCTGCTGACACTGCCAACAGTTGCATAAAGTAAGATCCGCAACATTAACCTCAAAATCATTTTAGACAAAATGGCACATTTTGTGATTAGGGCCTCCATAGGAAGACAGAGAAGGAGAAACACGTTTTTTCTTGCATGTAGCCATGCTTTTGTTTGTGAAGAGTTTCCCCATACCTTGAGAAATCCCTCTGGATATTAATTCAGCTCTTGTTCTGAATTGCATATAGATGCCCGCTGTCCAAAGAGGACATAAAACTAGCAGCACCTACGCCTTGCTGTGGCCACAATCCCTTTTTTTCTGGCCGTTTCCCTTGCTGTTAGGTACACAGAGATGACGGGCACCCTGGCTTCCCTGGGGCCTAGACAGCTCAACCTTGGAGCCCATGTGTGCTGATCCTGTGCCATAGTTCACGGCAGACCCCAGAGCAAGCGGCTCAGTGTGCCAGCTGCGATTCAGGTTAGCAATAACTACATTAGAATAGGATATATTTTAAGCTCAGGATCAAAGTTTACATTTGAGGCCAAATCAAGGGAAAAGCTTGATGTTTCCGTAGTCCTGAGAAAGGTTCTAATCATGGTGATATGCTCTCCGTTTCCACCAGGCTGGTAATTTCACAGATCAATCTGATTTTCCTGAAACTTCTGCCATCTTGAAGAGTGGGAAATGGAGAAGGGCAGCTATTTGTGTAGTTTTAAATACACTCTGGAACAAGAACCAAAGCAGATTTGAAAAAAAAATTGGAATCCAAACACTTCTTTAAATCTAATGGGGGATTATATTCCTGGGTTTTATTTTGTCCTACTTCTCATGCATATAAATACATATTTTTCAATAATCAGTCATCTGCATCAAACTTACATGTCCCAGTGTTGTTTCCTTTTATGTAGCTGGCCAAATTCCCATTGATTTCAGTTGGAGGAGGGTCAGAACTAATGTGTGTTACTGAAAACATGCAAAACTGTATTCTGGCTGGTGGTTATTTAAAGAGCTATGGATCTTTTAATAATTCAAAGCATATAACCTGCCTTTGATATGACATAATTTGCTTGCACGTCAGAAAGAAAATCTATTTCATATTGTGTGTCTTCCTGAAATACCCTTTTGATTTAAATGTTCTGTTCACTGATAACCAATTGTATCCTTTTGCTTGGAGACCTTCCACTGTGTGCAATTCAGCACCTTATTCCTAAAGTCTCCTCTTTGATGCAAACCCTACAAATCAGCTAGCTGAAGCAAGCTTGACAAAATTTTTTGGCTGTCCCTGGTTATGCCCATTACTGAAACCAGAGGATATTTTAGTTTCTGGGACCAAGATTATTAACAGTAATCATTTATAAAATCATCTAGAAAAGAAAGATCAAATGTGACTTTTAACAGAGTCAAGATGGTGCTTTTTCCAGGTGGAGCAATAGAGGACAAAGCATTTACCTTAGGATCATCTGATGAAGCACTAGGTGCTCTTACCACCAGGCGTCTGAGTCATGAAAGAAGCCACTTTGCAAGAGAAGTTCAGCATTGTTACTGAGGGACAGTACTGTATGAGTTGATGCAGCAGGTATATGAATTAGATGCAATTCAACCAAATTTACAATACCAAGAGCAATACTAAGGATGTGCATTTCTCCATTTGCCAGAGGTGGAAACCCAGAAAAGCTGCAAACCACTGACCCTCTAAGCATGTCCAGTAAAAAAGGAACCAGCTGGATATTGCTTTTATGGTGATCAAGAAGAAGAGCCTCTGGGATGTTGGAATGGCAGTGGAAGGAGACGGATGAGACTCTGGAACTCTCCTGTGCAGACTGTGAAACTAACTTACAGCTGAGAATAGGGTGAATGCAGGTTAGGAAAGACAAAAAAAGCAGCTATCTGGGGGCAACGGTGAGCTTTGCTAGGGGCTTTTAGGCTGTGTGCCTAATTCCCATGGAGAATAATGGGTGATGTTAGTGAGAGTATAGGTATTCATTTATTTTTAAAAGCAAAGAGTTTGAATCCCTGTTTAAAGGCCAAAAATGCATCATCTGGAAGACAGGATCTTATTTTTTGAGATAACATACTTCATGTTTCTGGCAAGCGATCCAAGGTAAGAATTTTTCAAGCTCCTTTGTGTTTCAAGTTTTTAACTTCAATTCACTCTGCTACTCTCAGAACACAGCACATACACGTACCACAAAATCTCAAATTACCTACAGCTTTGATACATATGTTACCAGATAAATCACTGCAAATACACATATATTTTTGTGTACTACTCTTCCCTAAGGAAATGAGCCTGTGCAATCACACATTTTGTCTCCCTCTAAATTCTGAAATCATTCACAAATGTCAACCACATTTGACAAAAGAGTACAGGTTGCAGAGATAACTAAGTTCCTAGAAATACTGTGAAAATCAGTAGCTAGGCAGCAGCTATAGCCCAAACAGGAGGGCAGGCAGAGTTTTGGAATTAAACATTCTGTTTAGCAGTAGGAGTGTGGCCAAGCAGCATCAACTAACTGGACAGTCAGGGTATGAGTAGCTCCAAAAAGACATGACAGGTATTGTCTCCTCCTCATTAAGATGTCAGGGGGTTTTGCAGTGCAAGAGATTTAAAGGACAAAAGGAAATTAATCTAAAGGAACCCATGCTTCACTTGATCTGCTGCTTACAGAACAACTTGCTTAGGCAATGTTAATTGCTCCTCACTGGAACTTGTTAGTGCGTGTGGGCATCGGTGTGAATGATGCATCTTCCTTTTTCACAGGTCTGTTCTACTACCAGATGCCATAGAAAGCAATTTGATATGCACAAGGATGCAGTATAATGTGCTACCAAATTTGCGTTGYGTTTCATAATGACAGACCTTTTCTTTGAACAGTAAGCCATTTAATGCCTGGGTTGAAGGAAGAACAAAACACTAAGGTATCATGTTCTCTGTAAAATATCCTGCTTGTAGTTGCATTGTTTTTAAAACTGAATTCAGAAAATATTTAAAATAGATGATCATCTTTCCTGATCCTTCAGATTTATGCTGAAGGTCAACAGTGTTAACCCATAATGGGTTTGACCCTAAATAATTAGCCGAGGTAAAGCACTTGCACACCAGCATAAATTATATACGTACTTAAAGAGGACCAATAACAAATCCTCATGAATTCACCTTGTCCTTGATTACCCATAGAAAGTCACCTAAAAGCTCCTTGTAGGTTAACACAACAAAATGACAGTTACAGGCCTTGCCCTGAAATTTACATATTAACCAGATATCTTTTTCTAACTGTTATTGAAAAATAAAATAGAATAAATCTTTTTGTTCGTGATTTTTTTTTAAGATGCAAGAAAGTGGATTTAATGAACCTGTCTACATTTTATTGCATTACAAACCATAGAGGCACGACTTTTTTGGCACAGATTATTACTGGGTCATCAAGCATCCCTAAAGAAACTGAAAAAGTAACTGAAACAAAAGTAGTGTATTTGTCCACAGAATAATATTATATGAGCTTTTCAATGATAATCTAGAAAAGAATTGGTGAATTTCTAGGCTCAGGTGTAACATGAAGGAACTAATCCACGTTCTGTTGAGAAACTTGTGGAAAACTTCATCTTAACTTCAGCTGGAGCTAATTCTGGCTCAAGGAAAATTTATACAGCATCATTAAAATTCATATTTTACAGCTTCCAGTGGGTTCTCTACCAAGACAAATAAATTTGTCTAAAAGATCATGCCAAAGTACAATACATACTTGTAATAAGGAATAAACCTAATTATACTAACAGATGCTTAACTGATCTTCCACAACACATATCTGTGTAGACCATAGAGCTTTTCTCAAGAATTAGCAGGCTTATGAATTTTTCAAGTTATCCTTGAGAAGTTCTTCATAACAGAACTCATTAGTTCAAAATCTGCTTACAGCTGTTGACCTGGTAGGTTTTGTCCAATTTCCCAGTCTACGTTTTGGTCACATAGTAGGTTCTGCCAGGAAAAGACATTTCCTGGTTATTTTAGTTGGATTCTGATGCTTTAACTGTTAGACAACCAGTGAAAAGAAATGCTTGTACATTTGAGGACAGAAATGCAAATCACTTTGCACAGTAAAATTCTGAGTGGAGTTAAAAATGTAAATAACCTGAGCTCTATGTTTTCCTGAATTGGGACTTCTGTTTTTAATGTAAAGAAACTCATTTCAAACTGTCTGAAGATTAATCCAAAACTCATTGTAGTTAATGCTGTTCCTGTCAGTGAGTCTCCTGGGTTTGGACCTGTCTTTTTTTCCTATCATGTTGTGATTATAAAATAGAATATCTGCCTTCACGTTCAGTTTCTTGAGGAGCGAAAGGAAGATGATTTATTGCATATAGATTGCCTAACACTATTGTAATACATATTTGGTTGCACATGAGTGTTCTGTAGTTGCATAGAATAAATAGTATAATAATTGAAAGAAGAACAGTGTACCCTATTTGTAAAAGAGACTGTCCATAGTTTTACCAGATAAAAGCTACTTTCACTTATCTCTTAGAGGTAAATCCACTTGATCCAGTGCATTATGCAAATATAGAAAACCTCTGAAGATTTTAGGCAATTCACCTAACTTTTCTTAGCCTTCCTCTATGAGGATGCAGTGTATCGGTCTCTGAAACCACTTCTACAAGGCACAATGTATTAAACTTTTTAAAGATTATTTGTGGAAAAATGGTTTCTTTGTCATTCAAGATGTGTTTTTAGGCCTATAATTTCCTTCAAGTGAGCACAATTCTGCTAACAGCAGTATATTATTTTGACAGTAAGTCAGTTGGCATAAGACTTCATTGTGTATGCCTTTTGTTTATATAATCCTTCCTAACAGTAACAAGGTGTTTACTGTTCAGCAAACACATTTTATTTTAACTGCCAACAGTAAAACTGTCTGATAAAGTTTGATTTAGCTAAAGAAAGCAAGTTCTCATTTAGCCCAAATAAATCCATGGTGCTATAGACAGCTGTTTGGAGTACATAATCCCCCAAGCTCTTATAGTAAAGCAACTCTTGCTATTGAATGAGCGAGAGAGAGCAGGCTCAGCTGTTCAGGATGTGCTCCATTACAACTGTAATCTATAGCATCATACTGCCATATTGTGAAAGCATTACTCACATTCAACTGCAGCGAAGCAAATACTCATCTGACAGATGCTCTGCAGACTGACAGCTGACACTGTAATCTGTGTTCTATAGATTTTTCACTAAACACATTCTGCAGTCCGGATCGATGTGGCCCGACTGTCTGCTTCACCCCATTCGCCTACTAAGAGATCAAAATCTAATACCGTTTGTGTGAGATTCTCAGGGAGTTAACTGTCTCCAAGTGGAAAAAGTTCAGATTTCAGAGAAACAATGAACACAGACACTTCTCAAAATAACAGCATTTTGCTGCTTGAGAGAGGAATTAGTAAGGCTAAAGGCATTTTTTCGTCCATTTTATGGCTGACTTTATCCTGGAGAAATTTGCCAAAGCAATGTGTTTTTTAAGGCTAATATTATAAAACTTTTGAGAGCAGCAGGGGAGAAATAGCTGATCTGTCACATGGAGTCCAAGAAGTTGTTTGCAGTAAATACAAAATGAAAATGACTCTAATATTTGCTTCCTGCCAAAATCAGAATACACCGCGAGAATAGGTATCCAGGCAGAGGTCAAGATATGGATAATAAACCAATGCTAAGCTTTCATTTTAAAGAAAAAGCTGTAGAATGATTCATTTTACTCTAACCATTATAGGAGTGTTCTAACCTTAGCCTTAATGTACTAGTAAAGTATTTTTCCTCTTTTTTCTTCTTTTATAGAACAACTTCATTAACACTGCTCCCACTCTCCTTGAAGTTAATAGCAGAATTGCTGTAATTCACTGAGAACAGAAGCTGGCCCATAAAGTGGTTGTGGTTTGGAAAATGCTTTCAGGAATGATAATTAGTTCAAAGCTGAAAAGCAGTCACCTACAGGGAACATAAGGAGCAAGCACAGAAATGAACACAAGCTGGTTTTGAAGTGTATCGGGGACGTTTCCACAAAATTTCTGTACTGGAATTTAGTGACAATTGGTTTGTTGTTTTATTCTCTTTTATTAGTTGTGCCATCTTCAAACAGTCTAGATGCCAAGATTATAATCTCACAATAGATCTGGGAGTTCCTGGAAGGGCCAACTAGCTCTGCTTCTGATTTTCATCCTGCCACAGCACACACTGCATGGAAAGACAAACAGATGTGTGTGCCTTCCTGCAGAAGGCTTACCAGAGCAGGGTTAACTGCAAAGAGATGAAATTCCTCTTTCTGAACGAGCAGTTTCATGTTTTCAAACAGCATCTTGTGGCCATTTTTGGACTTTCAGTGTATTGTTTCACTCCTTGTTTGGTTGGACTTTGCCTTTAAACTCAAATTGCATTAGTGTTTTGTAAATGTGTATGTAAGAGGTAAATGATTATGTGCAAACTGAATCAAGGCTACTCATTAAAGACACAGAAAAGGGAATATATGGCAAGGATGTTGCAAGAGAAGAAGGCAAAGAGGCAAGTGTGTTTATAATTTGATTGGGAAACCAAGTAAATGCCACTAAAAGTTATTTAGGATAATCTGTTAAATTTATTTTCTCTCTGGTTTCCTCAAACTGCTGTTGTGTTCTAAGTGTTGAACACACACATTGTGTACATGATGTGTTGGAGAGCAGATGCACTATGCCTTTGCATAGTCACACCAGGAATTCCAGTTATCTCTACAGTACCAGTCCTGACAACAATAAAAATACCATTAAAAAACACTGGCACAAAAATGCTAGAAGTTTTTTTTTTTTTTCTTACAGCAGCTTTGCTGATGTAATTGAATTTGTATTGAACATTGCAATGCACAATGTTACGGACTAGTTAGGTTGCTTGTAGCAGACTGGGCCAGCAAGGTCCTCAGTTCATGTCAGCTTAATTGATGCCATGCTAAAATATCCGGTGCATCTACTTTATAAATGAGGAAGACCTTGTACAGGAACACACTGCTGTTACATAAATGTATGTCATTATCTAATCAATAAAACCATATATTAAACACTGAGCACTCCAAACAGAAAGGATTTAAAGATGATTACCAAATCATTGCACTCATCAAAAAATCAATAAACATTAAAACGATGTACTCAATGGCTTACAGAGCTCTTTGTTGGAAAGGCATGCCCTTGCTTCACATAAATGAATATAGCTCCATTTAGCAAAGCCACTAAATTGCCCTGCCTTGTACAAGAAGCTAGCAAAATCTCATCAGTGTAGACAGCTGAAAACAAAAGATGGTGAAACCCCAAAGAGAAAAAAGGCAAAGATCAAATTTGGCCATCAGGCAGGTATAAGATGCAGATGGCCCATAATCAGATAGCCTAAGCCATGTATCTCATCACAAAATCACCCCAACATTTCAGAGCAGGCTCCTCATTTTATCTGCTGCTTATAGAATCAGAATAAGCAGTTTTTATAAGCTCCTGGTTTCCCTTTAAAGCCCCTAGTTACTATCACTGATAGTTAGTATCACCTCTGGTGATCACTCTCCTGCTGACACTGATGTTAGCACACAAACAAGAAATTCTGGCTGTAAATGGTTTAATAATTGCAATTAGGCTGATAACACAGTCTCTTCCAAACAGAGAAGACAAAAACGTCTGAAACAAACCTAGCGAGCCTCCAAAACAACTCATGCTTTAAGAAACACTCTGCCCATGAGTCTGTCTGGATTCTTGGCCCATGTAAACTGCAATCTGGGTATAAAACATGTATGAGGAAATGTCTAGGGTAATTTTTTGTTGTAGTTCCACAGTAATCTAACAATAGTAACACTCCAATTTTCGAAGAACCTTTTAGCCAAGAATTTCAAAGTCTTTTCCAGTCAAGCTCCCACTTTACAAAGGGAAAAACTAGGATACCAAGTAGTTAACAGCATAGAGTCAGCTGTGTCCAGGTCAAGATCTTAACCCAGCTACAGAGAGGGTTCATGTTGATTTGGGCACAAAGGCTCTGCGCTGTGTTCGTCTCCCTCCGCACAGATCTGCTAGGGACTCTGCCAGTGTGCAGGAGTCTTGGTGGGTTAGTGCCAACATAACTCCAGCTTCTCCCCGATCACTTCTCAGTCCCTCCAGCAGAGCAGGGAAGTCGGTTGAGGTTATCCCCATTACACTCCTCTTTTTTCCTGCAGGGTAGCAAGAAGCCAACAGGAGAACCGGGAAAGTGAAGAAAGGTAACTGTCAGCAGCAGTCACGCTGGGACTGTTCTCAACACAGCGGTTACAAAACACAGCAGTTTAGGATGCAGCCGGGGGAACGCACATACACCAACAAACCCAAACGCAAATGACCTTCTTGACAAAGATGTTCCTGATGTTCTGACTTGCAGCTGCTAAAAGCCACAAATAAGCCAATAAGAGCCACCAGCTTCGTACAAGACACAAGGACTTAGATATTAATTGGACTATTGCTCTAAAACATCCCAAAAGTTCAGGTCAGGCTGACCTCCGCAAGCCAGCTGGCCTATGACCAGGCGTGGTGTGTTCCTACCTAGCAGACCCTGTAGAATGTGATAACATGTGCATGCTGCAGACCTGCAGCAACAGCAGGAAAACCCTCAGCTCACTGATGTTTTCAAGTATACAGAAGAAATAGGGCTGAAATTCAACCTTTCTTCTGAAGGTCTGCCAACAACCTTTAGGAGAACTTAGACAATACTTAAGTTCTGCTTTGGGGACTGAAATATTTTGAAGACTTCATCCGTTTTTCTGTAGGAGGGTGATTTTTATTCTGCTGTAATGAAATACAGAGTCATCAGCACCTTAGAATAGAAAAGTCTGTCTTCGAATAACTCATTTGAGGATTACTTTTGTCATAGACTTTTGTGATTAGCAAGAAAGACAGACCCTTTCTCAAGCTTAGAAACTTCTTAAGCATCTTTATAGCCTTCTTTATAGCTGTTTACCTCTACCATTATATTATACCAAGTCCTGCCGAAAGTTGTTAAGAAGGCCTTATATAGACTAAATGCAGCCTATAGAGACTGTGGAAAAAAAATAACAGGAAAGATAGCATACACGACCATAAAATAATTTAACTCTTTTAGAGAGTAATCCAAGCATATCTGCTTTATGTGTACACTGCAAACACTATATTAACTGTGGCAGTAGAAGTACATCAAACAAGAACCAGATACATCACAGAATTCTTTACTGTTAGGATTTTATATTAAATCTTGAAATGGGCTTTATATTACTGTTGTTTCAAAATCTCAATGAGTTTTCTGGTCCTTTTTTTCAAGATTGTGCACATGTGATTACCAGCATACATATACAAACAGAATGCATACAAATACAACCAAGTTTTGCAATACTTTCAGGTCTGGCCTTCAACTTCCAGCTTCAAATATATCTTTAATACCTACCCATTGCCATTATTGGAGGCAGCATCTATGGGTTCTTTGAAAAAGCTAGAAATGGAAGAGGGCTGCCATACCATGAACTGACACAAGGTTAAGGTGAACAACATTTCACAGCTGAGTACCTGTAAGCAGCTTGACACTGTGGGGTTGTTTCTCCAGTTCCTTTAGGAAATTATTTTGTTGTCCAAAGAAGAAAAACACAGGGGAATTTTCACCTAATACTTAACCTAGGTCTTCACTGTCTGTACTGAACTGTTTCATTCCCACAGAGTTGCCAGTCAGTAACTCCTCTTCCATCTGTGTTACGACTGCTGCAGAGGAGATTGGCACAAAGACAGTCGGGGTGTTTTGCTTATTCTGTTGTCAGTGCTTCAGCTTTGTAGCTTCCAGTGCGAATTTTACATGTCTCAGGGACCTGCAGTTGGTACAACAGAATAAATACTATTTCACATCAAAAGCAATCTTACTTGTCCTTTATATCTCTTGCATATACATGTGCATATAAAGTCACAAACTCAATTAGACCAAAGAGGGCATACGCACATCCTTGAGTCCTGACAGTGGTATGCATTTTGGCTACAACTGTTGTTGTACTGTATGTGTTTACACAGGCATGTGCATGGGTGTTCTTTCTTCATATGATGTTACTGTATGGAGGACAGCTGAAGCTATAAGCTTATACTTTCTGCATATTTATGTGACAGAAATGTGGAAGCTCTCCTCTGATTAAACAGAAGTTTCACAATACTCTTCATTCTTCTCTGTCCAGAGAGCAATACTTTCAGCATTTCAAGATCAGGACTTCAACATTTACAACTAGATCGACCCTTCCTCTTTCTAGTCTGGGATTTCTGAGCCCCTACTTGGAGCCTCATGCACGCATCCATTTCTCCCTTATGTGGCCAGAGAGGAAGAACTGTAGCCTTGCCCTGAGTTTTTATGCATTCCTCTCAGAAGTCTTGTGTWCCTGAGAATGGAAAGTCTATGCAGTTTTCTAGGGGGTCCTACCCCCTTTTCAAGGAGCTATTGGTCCAAACCTGATCTTGGCTTACAGTCTGGACTGGAATAATAGCAGAGAGAACAGAATCTGCTCTTGTGTTTTGTTTTGTATTTTATGAATTTTTGCATTCAAAAGATAAATGCTCAGGTGCATGTGCCTACTTCCAGGGGAACAAATGTGTTCCTTAGAAATTCTCAGATGAAATCACCTCCTCAGAAACCAAGGGAAGTCTTGCCACAGTTCTCCCTGGGACTATCTCTCCCTCTGTTGTACCCAGTGCAAAACGCCCATCTTCACATCAGCACAACATAGGAGAGCTCTCTCTCTCTATATATATATATATTTTTTTAGGTAAATGAAAACACCACTCAGATGGAACTGGGCCAAATTCTCTGCTGTGGAAGAAAGCGGACAACTGTATAGACTTCAGGGTACAGCTTTGCATTTGCAACAGCAAAAAATGTAGCTGAATGTTTTCTTGATCTCATTTTTTAAACGTGTTTATTTGATTTTATTTTGCCAGCAAATTTATGCAAGTATGATTTATATGTAATAATCCCCATATTTTTTTAATTACTTCACCATAAAACCTGAATAACTCCCCCTACTTTGATCTTCAGCACATTCTGGAGAATACTGCAGCAGGCATGCCTAAATCAGTTAAGCCATGCACAGAGCTGTTCCTGGAGGGAAGCTTTCCCACATCAGAAGATTGTGTAATAAAACTTAACACAGCTCATTAATTTTCTCTCTTAACCAATGCATCTGACAAGAAGTGACTTTGAAAACCTAAAGGAATGACACAACTGTTATGCTTTGCGTGAAACAGATGTTTCCAGCTCCTTTGCTATTAAATTGACATCTTTTTATTTGAAAAGTTCCTTTTATTTCCCAACTTCCTGCAATTGGTAATGTATATATCCCAAAGAGCTTAAATTCACAGCTTTTAAAACTTGATTAACTAAATGCTGGGTTATTCCTGTCCCAGAGGAAAAATACCTCTCTCTTCACAGACAGATTAAGTGGTACAACTATGTTTTTTAATCAATTATTAAGAATTTGTTTATTCAAGCAATGTCAGACTTCATAAAGCATCAAAACAGATTTCAAATCCCCAAATAACGTAAACACCAGTGTGACTGCGTATGAAAAATACTGACATTCTAGGATCTGGAAAATCGATAAAACGCTAGCATGTCGTACTAGCTCTTTGTCCATGAAGGCCACAGACAATATCATGTTTCCCTCCAAGTATGAAAACCTACACAGCTAGTCACAAAAGCAAAAGTCTTGCGTGAGGCATTTAGGTGATTTTCGGCAGAAAAGCAAAACACCTTCTTTACTGTGATTTTTCATTTAAACTCACATTACCCCCATATTCATATTGTATTGCTCCTTTTAATTTGCAGTTGCTGGTATATTGAGGAATAGAAGACAAAAAAACTCTGGCAAGGTTTTTCCAGACCATCTCATGTTACTTGCAGATATCAAGCATAGCTAAATTCCGGAAGCTGATTCAATTTTATTCGGAAGAACAGGACCAATATATTTAATTGCATATTGTTTTTGTAAAGAAGTTAGGTATCGTTTTGGTAACTCTGGTAAATCAGCTACACCTTACCGATTAATGCAATTTCAAGACCTTTGAATTTGTTTATACAGTCCTGCACCTTCAAGAAAACGTAAATCTTCAGTGTAATCTAGCACTAACACAGTCATCTCCAGGTGTGATGGATTAGAATTCAGAAGCACACAGAAAAGTGCTACGAAATGGATAAGGCTGCATTTAAAAAAATAAGAATATCGTGTAATTTTTTCCACAGACCAGGGAGCAGGGAGCAAGGATCGAGGAGGATTTAAGAAATTCAAGATTCTCTGCAAATGTTTATTAACATAATCATTAGCAAAACAGGCTGTGCCAATTTCATTTGTTGAGAAGTTAGTCAAATGCAGCCTGTGAAATTTTTCTCATGAAGGAAGGCTTCTTAACTGGAATCTGTAATAAAACGAGACTCACAATCTTTAACATTAGAGAATTTGGTAAAAAACATATCATGTTTGCCTCATACTATTTTAGTTGCTTTGGGGAGATGCATTCTTCTAAATGATCCAAAAATTGTCAATAAAGACCCAGTCCTGGAAGCCAGTGAATCTTTAAACATGATTTTAAAGAAGATTAATTGGGAAGCACCCTGAAATCTCACTTGCCTCAGTGGAACTATTTATTATGTCCACGCAGAAGCCTTTGCTGGCCGGGGGTCTAAAACAGAAGCAACCAGGGAATAGGTCAACTATCAAGAGGAAGCTCTCCCTCCTCTTTCTTCTCCCTAGGCTGTGTCATCAGACTTGCATGACATGTGAATCCAAGCCCAAAATTCAGTTGTTGCCTGAGAACCTGGAAGTTGCTCATTCTCTTTGTCCAGTTTCTAGAGGAAGAATATGAAGTTTTGCCAGTTCTGTTCTTACCCCTATCAGCCCCAAGTATGGGCCATTTTATTATGCACTCTGTAAGGATTTATTGTATTGGAAGGAGTAGGTTAGCAGGTCATCTAAACTACTTTACACTGTGATATAAATGGTGCCCACTATCAGAGAAAGCATGAAGGGTTGTACCAGACTTGTAATTAATGCTTTGAGTTTAGAGTCCCAGTTAAATAAAAAATGCGCAACAAAAAGACAGAAAAAAAAAAGAGAGGGAAAAAAACTATGTCTCTTCTACCACTACCAAGCTATGCAATAAGTGGGAAAATAAAGCAGGACGTGTCCAAGATGTACACAGTTTGCATAATTTACAGGAAGAGGGGAACTGAGCAGAGTGAGCCAGAGATTTTTGACACGTGAAAAGGAATGCACTCCTTAACCCATACAGTTTGTTTATTTTGGGGAACAAGAAAATGGCTGAAAAGTACCTTATAATATGAATCAACCCTAATATTTGTACTTTGGTGCCAGCTTGGTCCATCACTGGGACTTTTAAAGCATGGCTTAGACAAACATGCAGGAATAAACTTGCATCTGGCAGGGAGGTGCTTCCCTGTCCTCTTCCAGCCTTGATATTCCTCTTTGAAGAGCTCAGTATATTTTCATTTCTGTTTATTTCCACATAACAGAGAGAGTCAACCTTCCTAATCCTACGTGTTTCATACCAAAATCTTTACAGGGTGGGGCACCGTGATGAGTCGCCCAAGGACCTGGGCTGCCTGGCAGCTGAATCCCAAGGCACCGTGGTGATACCAGCATTAGCAGCTGCTAACTTGCTCCTCAGTCCCACCGAGGGACTTCAGATTGCCCAGAAGTCTCCATGCTAGCCAACCACACAGCAGAGACCTAGTTTGAGAGTCACACTTGAACTGCTTAAGCGCTTCAAGAACATTACAGATTGGCCACCCTCGCCCTATGAAGTAAGTGATTAACATCACCATATTATCAGTGCAGAAATAAATAACTAGCCCATGTTCACACAGGAAGATTATGCCCAAACTGGTAATAAGATCCAGATTTGCTGCCTCCCAGTCTGCTACACCACAGAAATGTGACATATTTCCACAAGCTGTGCTCTAGCCTTGAAGAAAGGGGGAAGAAACAGGGAAATGTCATGAAGGAAAAAAATAAGTGAGCAACGTATGGCAACAGAAATATCTTTTCTGAGGCAGTGGTTTAGTGTTTGCAAGTTTTAAGGAAAATAAAGGAACTGTCCAAACTTTCCAGGAACATTTCCCTTTAGGGGGGTCTGAGCAAAGAGATTCATAAGTCATAGGATGAAAGCTTTCATCTGGGTTATTTTTTCTACTTGTATATAAAGGAAGAAAGATAGAAATTGCAATTCAGAGAACTAGCTTGGGGTTGGGGAAGGGAAGTAAAGACAAGCTGAATCATGTTTAATATAAAGGTTTATAGTCATTCCTAGCAGGATCCTGTCCAGTTGGCACATCATGTTCCTATCACAAGCTGCAGCTCAGTGAATTAGAGGGTGTGTTATTGCTCCAGCAATATCACCTGCAGACCTATTTAACCTCACCGTAGGGACAGCTATTGTCTCCTAGTAAACCAAGGCACTAGAAAGTATTTGCCATGGTTAAACTTAATTTCACATGCCCTGCTTCTACCTGATATTCCAGCCTGAACTGAGCTCAGTCTGGTCATTTATAATGACCACCTGCAACAGGAAGAAAGCAGAAATTATCAAAATAAGCACAGGCTGACATCGGTGATGCTGAGGACTGTAGGGAAGAAGAGAAGAGAATGACAGCGGAACAGGTACCAAGCAGAAAGCCAACAAAAAATTTATTCAACACTTACTTACTTTTCACTAATACACTGAAATTAAATCACTGTCATTTGTAGAACTGGGTGTGAGCCTTATGCAGAATGTTAAGAGGAAATAAAATGCTACCCCAGTCTCTTTCATATCTCATCCTCACATTTCACTCACCACCAACCATTTTCTTTCTCTTCTATTTTATGATTTTTCTCTTGCACTACAGCAGGAATTTAAAACATAACATACAGTGTTTCTTTTAGTGTATTTTTAAACCTGCATAGTAGAAAATTTTCAGTGTTATTTATAAAGCCTTACTTATTGAGCCTTTAGACTTCATTTCATATGCTGGAATGTGTATCTTAGATATAAAACAACAGCACAAGCTAAGATTCTTATTCAAAGAAACTACAGATGATAAAAAGAACAATTTATGTGACTTACTAAAAGCCACGTTACTATACAATGTGATCACACAGCATCAGTTCAATGGATGGTTCAGGACTTAGGATACAAGGCAAGCATATGCAAATTATGAGTCACTCCTCAGTAGATGTCAGGAAACATAATTAGTTCCAGTAAAAAGTTGTCCAACAGGTCTGAGCTTGTTGGAGAAATAATTTTATTATAGGGCATCATGCATGACTTCGGCAAGAAACTACATTTACAAATGAAGCGAGACCAGCTTTGAGATCCACACGAATGGAAAAGTTTGAAGAATTGCCAATAATATGTACATATGATGCCAAGTTATTCTTGAAAGTATATACCTGCCAAATCAGTTGTATATACTGCATATCAGCTCGGTGATACAGGAAGAGAGACGGTAAAGCCGTGCCTAAGATGTGGGTACCATCGGAATTTTGCAGCTGTGCTTCAGCTGTAGTTAGAACCAGCATCACCGTGAACCATATAACCCTCAAAATGAAAGGGGAGACGATCTCTGAGGTCATCTGTGCTACCCCCTTACAGTTCTGGATCATTTTTCCAAGAGGGCCTTTGAACTTTCGGGTGCAATGCAGTGGTTCCCAACATGCGGCTGCCCCTTCTGCAGTTCATCAGGGGCAGAGGCACTTTGTGGTGCTTCCCCACTGACCCGGGAGGACATCATGGAGGTGCAGGCTCCCTTAGGCTCAGGTCTGAGGATGCACAGCACCAAAATATCAAGGTCCAGTTTATGGTCAGGTAGACAAGATTGCTTGTGTTCCACTGTGTCGTAAATATTTTATTTCCTGTATTTTCAAGCAAATGCAACATTAA
Organism: Apteryx rowi; assembly: GCF_003343035.1. Classification (NCBI taxonomy): domain Eukaryota; kingdom Metazoa; phylum Chordata; class Aves; order Apterygiformes; family Apterygidae; genus Apteryx; species Apteryx rowi. The sequence continues at coordinate 1,789,142 of NW_020449863.1, read as the reverse complement.
CTTCTCTTGATATCTTAGAACTGTTACAACTCTGAGTTCCTGTCTAGGCTCACATTACAAGTTAAGCATGGCCAACAACTATTAATAAGCATCTCTTAAGCTGCTCCAAACAAACAGAACCTGAGTCTCTTATAGGACTGAAATAATATAAATTAACAAGATGCAAGAAGCAGTGCTCATTAAATGTCTTTAATGTGTTTGCTTTGCACTAAAACACAACAGCTTATAAAACTGTTTTTACAATTTTTGTGGTAACACAAGCCAGGAAGCATTTTAGTGTAGTTAATTCTGTGATATTGGTTAGAAAAGCATCATCACTCAGAAAAATTTAGTGAGCCTTTCTGTTAAGGAAAGCAGTAGTAGATCTATGTCTTTATTGAATATGAATGGAGTAAAGAAAAAGAATGCTTGATATTGATATAGTTATTAAAATATTCAGTCAGCTAAATTCTATTTTCCATCTGGCATTTTCATTTACACCTATGAAAAGTGAACACAAAAAATGCTAACATTTTGATTAGATGTTTTTCTACCACTAGGTAGAGAAGTACCTTTACTTCTACTAGGCAAAGAGGAGCTAAGGCAACTCTGCGTACATTAGATTTATGCTTTCTCCTTGAAGTGTTGTCTCACTTAGGTTCTCTTCCACGCTGTCCCTGCAACCTTGGGCGTATCACAACCATCTCTGCACTTCGGTTCCCATTTATAAACAAGGGATAATATTTTCTGGCTTGAAATGTCACAAAACTATATTCCTAGACAAAAGTTTATCATTTATTTCAGCTTTCAAATCTCTACTCAATGAAATAAACTCTATAGCTTATTAGAGGCATTTGTATAATTACTCTTCTGGCATAAAAACTCTGTGGATTTGCTTACAAGCACAGATCATTCCCATCAACACATTAGTTAAACTGGATTTAGTTTAGATGGGGCACCTCTATTTTTTGTATATTATAGAAGATTCACACGAGTAGCAACAAAGTTTTAGAAGAACCTTTTGGAATTAACTCATTCTCTTCTATTGGCATTTACACCCATACTTCCAGTGGAAGGTATAGTTGAGTAGGAAGACCTGGGAAAGCCAAAGGTGGGTGGCATTTGAGGAAGCAATGAAGCCAACAAGGGGAAGAACAAGCTAAAGAAGGAAGCAGGCAGGACTAGCAATCACAGAGGACAGAATATTAAATTACAAAAATTATCTTAAACTGAAGCTCAAGTTCAGTGTTCTAAACTGACATGAACAAAAGATTTTGCTTTTACTCACATTCAGCRACATCACTAGGCCTCGTGGCCACACATGATCCATTCATAAAACATTATCCTTTACCCACGGAGACCTGCAGTTCAGGTTGGGCTAAAACTACTAAGGCATTTCACACCAGCTTGAAGTTCACTCAGTCTTTTAAGGTCCAAGACTTGAAAGCTTCCCTTACTCCAAGCAAACCAAAAGCCTTTCCCCATGAAGAAGGAAATTGAAGAAGTTTCTACATAATATAAGTTTTAATTAAGGTGTACCATGGTTGGTGCTACTGTAAGCATTAGAAAAAAATCTTTCAAACATGACCAGAGATGACACCAAAGGGCCAATGCCTTAGGTCTGCTGCATTGTGGCAGAGCTACTAGGACCACAGACATGGCCCTTGTGGGACTTCTCATGCCATTTTTGGGAGCAGAAACCCTAGAGCAGTAGGAAAAGGACTGAATGCATTTTTTTTGTTCAACTTTATTTTGCCAGACAGGCCCACCAGTTCTGGCCCTGCACCCAAACTTTCCATGACAGGGATGCAGGAAAATCCCTTCCCCCCCAAGAGCTTACTGTAGTTGTGTCCTGAGATGGCCTCCATGCAGACCCCCATTTGTCATCCTCATGTCCCCCTCTCATATTACTATCACTAGACAGCAATTTTCTGCTCTTGGTTTTCCAGGATAGCAAAGTTTCTTTCTCCTCAGTTTGCTTCTCTCTGTTTTGGGGTCTGTGAGGAAACATGAGACATTTTGTACCAAGGATGATGCTAACAATTACAGACATTGCTTCACTTCATCATTTTATCAGAAAACAGTGACAGCAGTAAATATGGTGTGACAGATGTAATGATGGGAATTACTATCCTGAAAGAGAGCTCTGCAAGGTCTATAAAGCTCCCAGTTTTTAAAGGAAAATTATTTTGTACACTGAGGCATCTTAGGTTCACAGGGTAAATTGCAAAGAGTGCTAAAAGAGCACAGGACAAGGTCTGGTGTCTCTCTGAGCTTGAGCTCTTTAGCAGACTTAAACGGGATGTTCAGAAACTGAGAACTATTCAGAAACTGGGAACAGTTCAGAAAAGTGTTAGAGGGATGGTTCTGTGACTAGAAAACCTGTCTTTTCCTGAAAGACTACAGAAATTCAAACTTATCCAAGATAATCTGAATGCTTGATTTGATCACAGTTTGTAAGTTCATCCATGCCAAAAATATTTCTGATCACATAGATCATCAGATCTACTTTAAGCTCATAAACAGGGATATGAAAAGGCCCAATGGCTGGAGTAAGACAAATTCACACTAAAGCTAATGTGCATTTTTACTAGGGAGGTAAATTAGCTACTAAAATAGATTACCTGTGGACATAATATATTCCCTGTCATTTCAAGGCTTAACAGCAAAACCAAATGACTTTCCAAAAGATAACCTTTGGTTGAATTAAAGTCTAGGAGTTTGATGCAAGAATGGCTGGATGAATCAGCTGCCTTAGCTAAGAGGTCACCATTAGGATCTGTCTTCCATCCTTCAAGTCCAGGAATCTACTCAGCACAAAAGCTGCAATCCTGTAGGGATGTTTACACAGCTTAAATAGTACTTATTTGATCATGCAAACACTGTCAAATTTAAAATATAAGGGCCTACATGTGTGTATTAAAACATAAGGATGTCTGTTGTCTGCAGACAACAGCTGAGAGCTTAGTTCTACACCAGAGCAGCGTGGCTCCATCTTTCACACAGGATAACCCAGGGAGCTGGGGCTCCCTGCTCCCACCTCTCCCCACGTGCAGGTATTGCCCCCCCGAAGGCTGTATTGCTGGCAGGGGCTCTGCATGGTTTGCAGAGCAAAACTTAGTGGCTGCTCTTGCCTAGGAATGAAGCACAACAGTAAATGTGTGTCCACCTATACTGTAGGTAAATTCAATAAATAGTATATAAATTGCTTCAAAAACATTACTGTTTTGAAGATAATCCAGCATTGCACCAGTCGCATTTTGACAGGGAAGCCTTCTCAAAAACAGAGTCCTTAGTCCATTAGTGTGGACCCGATCCTCAAGAGTGTACTGTGGAGTACATCTCCTAATGGGCACAGCCTACTTTAATTTCATCTTATTTTGAAATCAAAAAAGGAAATACAGATTATGGGTTAACCCTTGCGATGATACAGTGCAAAATTTTATTGCAAACTCTTGTTATTTGCCAAAAATAAGTAGTAAGTTGTGTGCTACACAAAAACTAAAAAAATAAAGGCTGTTCCCAATAATTTATAACTGAAGACTCCTGTCCTGCAAGCACACAAGGTTGTCAGTAACTTCATACCTTGCACAGTTCGATTAAAGGGTTAAAGCATGGGCATGCAGGGTTCTTATTTGGTAAAGCAGTCTCTGACTTATCAATATTTTCTGCTTCTAGCTTTAGACTTCTTAAAACTAATCAGCAAAGGAAGGTAGGAAGCCAGTGAAAGAGCCCACATTAGAGTTCAGCAGAAATCAGTATAAGCCTGATTGTTTGGCCTCTCAGAAAAAAAAAAAAGCCCAGAATATCTTCCACTGACCACCCATGTATCACAGCATCCTAAAATCAAAGGGTATTTCTGGAAATTTCTGCTTAACAGAAGCTAGGGTACTGCTTCACAGTATGCACTTTGCTCATTTATTTTGACAAGTACAGTTTACTTTTAATTCACAATGCTTCCTAATATATTAGAAAATACAGGTGGTGCACTCTGTAAAATAAAAATAATTTTCCCAGAAATCACTACTTCACTCTGCTTTAAAGCCTCTAAGAAATTGAAAAGATAACATATTTGGGGGCAAATAATATGGTATTGCACAAAATTCCCAAATGTCTCGTACAAAAGTATTTGACTTGATTTTTTTCCAGCTGAAACTGGTGGACATTCTGCTACGCTTAAAACAAGATTAGGACTACCAGAGGGTCGACTGTTCCAGCAGGTGACTTCCCTCAGAAAAGGTGTACAATTCCTTCTCTCCGTGTCAGCCAAAGTAACTGGCTCAACTTTTCTGGGTACTTTGTAGTGACATTCTAAGGTCTTATGTTGTGAGTTTGTAACCAGTCATTGTAACACTGGAATTACACTGAAAGGTGTGTCCACCTATACTGTAGGTAAATTCAATAAATAGTATATAACTTGCTTCAAAAACATTACTGTCTTGAAGATTAATAGAATGTGATTAGAATTTATCCCCTTCTGGCTATTTTCCCACTGAAGATTTAAAATTGCAGCTGGTAATTCTAACCTGCACGAATTTAAAATGTGGCTTTGCCAAACAGGACGGGGCTCAAATGACACTGTGGAGTAAATCAGTCAAAATATTTCTAACCTATATGCACAGTTAAGTCTTTGGAGATTTTTAGGACCATCCAACACAGAAAGGCAACCCCCAGTTCATTGTTGATTTTAGACCATGATTTGAAAATATGAAAATATATTAAATATTTCAGCTGTACAAATCTCTAGAGTAATTAAAATAGAAAAGCTCTGAAACTACACTATTAAAAATGTAACTAGACAATAAATCTAAGGATGTGGGGGACTGTCAAAGGACTTTTATTGCCCTGTTCTTGCTTTTAACTTAAGGATGATTACAAAATATGTATTCTTCATTAAAATTTTGGTTAGATCTGATACTAAAACCACCACTGGCATTCTTGATCTGTAGCTGACTGTTCATTTTTCTCCAAGATATTGCTTAGCAAAAAAGCCTCTTCCTTATTGAAGTTTCATATTTTACAAGGAAATCTGAGTGTTTTTAAACTATATTTACAATTTCCTAGGCGTATACACTGTCCTAATGGGAAAATAAACCCTTGATATTATAGTGAGTCAAAGAGTCTGCTACTTGTTTAATACCTCATTTTAGATTTCCCATAACCAGATATAAAGTCACAAGAAAAATGCAACTTTCATTAAACAAATTGCCAAATAGCCATCCCTGAGAACCCACTAGGGTATGTTTGTAATCAAATAACCCTCCACATTACTAATGCATATTTCTGGCTCTCTTTTACTTTTCTTAAAACGAAACTGCTCACTACTAAAATATAGCTTTTAATTTGTGGAGGGTAAAAATTTAGTATTTAATAAGCATACTTACCAAAGACTTTTAAAAAATTAATAGAAACCAAATAAATCTTGGCTATTAAAAAAAAAAAATCTGACACACAGGTTGAGTTATACCAGCCAGCACAAGTACACAGTAAGATTCCAGATGTGCTATTTTCCTGTACACTGACAGCTATCAAACCCACCCCTGCAATAAAAAAGTCCTGAAATGGGTTTTTAATCAGGTCTAGATTTCCATTAGCCCACGAGGACTGATGTCTGTGTGTTGTGGTTTTTATTCTTTACAGCACATGCCTTTGCTCCTAATATGTGGGGCACACATATTAAGTCTAAACCTTTTTTCAGTAACCTCTTGAAATGGATTTTTTCATATCTAAATTGAAGCCAAATAAATGTTATTAACAGTTGTATTTTTACAAAGTATTTGAAGGAGGGGTTAAATTCAGGGTTGTTCAATTAACATTTCCCAGACAGCACATAAGACCAGCATGTTCAGTGGATGGACAATGTAAGGAAAAGTTCTGAAGTGTGAAATAATTTCAAGGGAATTCAAATTACAAGACCAGTTTGCGTACAAATAAAATAAAACTCAAACTTCCCCTTTGAAAAACTTTCAAAGGGGAAGCTTTGCATTAATTCATATCTTCCTGGAAACTGTTAGATAGATATCAGTTTCTTCTTATACATTTATTGTAAACATTGGTACAAGATGTTCTGATTGTTTCCAGGAAAATCCTATTAGTTACAGTTGTATAGAATCAATTTCACATAAAATCATACAGCACAGCTACAGAGAAAAAGAAATCTGTAGGCATCTAGTGTAATGAACAAACCACTGCGGTTTATTTCCATTGCAAAACTTTAGCAGAACAATTGGCACCAGCAAAAATATTGCAAATTAAAGATATTAGAAGAAGCTGTTTAGGAAAAAACATTTAACCACAGTTAAAGGCTAGCAGAAAAGTTTAAACGGTTACTATTGTTTGTGTTCTAATAGGATGTAATTGACCTCAGTCACATAAATAAAATAATCATACAGACCAATATTTGCACTCATTAAAAAGCTGACATATTCCTTTAATTTGACTAGATGTCTAGAATGTGACATTTTATACCTTTGCAGTGCAAAGATCATTTACAATTACTGCCAAAATAATAGCCTGCTTCAGGAAAAAGTGGCAAGTAATGGGAAGTTTATAAACCAGTCTGCCTTCCTGCTTCCCCAGTCTAAATGTTTTAGTATTTGATCCTTTGAAAAGCAAAACCAAAACACAAAAGGAAAAGCTTACTCAAAATTTCAGCACAAAGGTATTACATGAATCAACACCAAAGTTAAAACTGCTGGTCAGTAATTGCAGCACGGGCTTTATTTTTAACATGGCTATGGAGAGATGTGTCTTTTTTGTAACTTTAAAGAGTTTCGCTATGTTAAATCTATCGTTCTACATTCTTTTTCTTTTACTTTATGGCTGACGCTGGACTGATATAACACCATAGTTGCAGCTCCCTTTCCTCAGCTAGCTCACTGCAAGGCACAGCGGCCACAGCTAGCAGACCCCTGCACTAAGAGAGTTAAGACAGAGAGTTAAATGCCGGTCCTGTTGAATTCCCTAGGTTTTCCAGGCCTGCCTTCCCGCCCCCAAAGCATGGGGCATGCCGTGATGCTGCGCCCGCTGCCCTACGCCCACCTCCCCTGTCCCCATGGCCGGAGAAATCCTGGCGCTCGCGGGTGAGAGCAGAGCACCAGGCTGCAAGGGCAGAGGGCGAGGGGCCGGGGCGGCACAGCGGGGGCACGGCGGGAGCGCGGTGCTCCTCGCGCCCCTGCGGGTTCTCGGGTCTAGGCAGAATTCCAGTTGAGAGTAACGAGACAGTCTGCTGAGGCACCGAGGCAGCCAAACTCACCCGTCGTGGAAATTATCCTTTGACTTCCACAGAGCGCTAACAACATAAACTGGTTGAAACGCTGTCTGAGGGGGACCTTCTTGCTCCCCCTTCTGCTTCCAGTCCTGCTCTTGGCAAAAGCCGCTTTTGAAAGTCACCAGCTGTACAGGGGTGGGTACATTTTTCCTGATGAAAAAATGATGGAAATGGTAATGTTTTTCTCAATAAATTTGGCTTACACCAAAATCAACATTTTTTCAGTTTGTCTCCCTTGAAGTGCAAAGTCCTCCTGTGAACACCAAATGGAAAGCATAATTCTCTGTCCTGGCAGGATGGAAAATAGACTTGTTTTCTTCTTACAGTTTTTACTGCTGAATTCCTTATAGCAGTCAGCTCAATGATGGCACATTTACGGCCCACGGCCGAATCTGCCCCACAGAACAGTTCTGTCTTCCTGTGTCTTTGGGGCATTTCTGCAGCAGGCCATGAAATGCTGAGACAATTTAAAGTGCAGGACCAACTATGCTGATACTGTCTTTGTACAAGGTATGATTTTCCACCACAGTTGCAATGCCTGGAGCCTGTCCCTGTCCCTGTCACAGTATGGGGAGCCCTCTCCACGCTCAGAGGAGATCGAGAGTCAGTCTTTCATCTCCCATATGGTCCCATTTGCCACATTCAGCCAAATTTCACACCAGAGTACGCAATAGTGTTCCTAGCACTAGACGGGATTTCTTCTTCAAGATTTTGTTGGCAGCAATGTCACTTTAGTTTTAGCCAGATCTACAACTGAGTGTTTCTATTAAGTGACGGAATATCATAGAAACACTTATGACATCCACACTAATACCAAATGCGTTCATGATGATTTACATTTAATAGAAAAAGCAAATCAAAAGAATTATTAATGATGCTACCGCAGAACTTTTTGAAATGGTTGATAGAACCGTCTCAGAAACTGAGGAAGTGAATTTGGAGTATACAAAGAAGAATATGAGGTTTAGCTTTTGGTAAATAGCAGCCTGTACAGATACTCAATCAAATAGCCACTTCATTAATCTTTTTGTGATTTGGGGGGATTTTTAAGGTTTTTCTAAGGTTTTTCTAATAAAAGTCATATAAGCCAACTTTGAAATACTAGCATTAAAAACCATCAGTTAATATCTGTCTGTAGTTCTTAGAGAGACTGGGACAGCTTCTTTCCTTGTTTCTAATCTTTCTAACTATTTTGTTTCCTTTGTTTGCAAAACTAAACTGAATATTGTCTTACTTGATCCTCGAGTTTAAATAAGCCAGAAGAAAAAAAATAACAGGAATCAAAGCTAGTCTAAAGCTTACAGCATTATCTGAAGGAATATTTTGCTTTGGAGAGTAAAATAAAAAAATCAGAGAAATGTGAAAATATCAAAACATTGAAATACAACCAAGTTAACATTCTCCGGGGCATTTTATATTGCTTGGCAAATATATATTTACAGTAAAGATGACTTACCGCAAGCCTGAACTGCATACAGCTATTCTTTAAACCAAAATAGCACATTGCAAGAAAATTATTTGTATTTTTTTTCCTTACTAAAGATAAAGCTCCTTCTTCATGCTCCCTAATAAGCAAAGTCCACCAGAAGATGAGTTGACAAGAAGGTTATATATGTTGGCATAAGCTTTCCTGTGGAGCTGAAAAACCAGTCTGTTCACAATAACCTCTGCAAGAGGGCATATGTTCCACTGCTGAAGCCTGCCGAAGCCTCCATGGGCTTACATTTGCATTGCCCTCAGTTGTCTGGAAGGTTGTGGTTTTAGGTTGCATTGTGTGCAGTGGAAATGCCAGAGAGCTTCCTCTTTAGAGAGCTCACGAAAGCTGCATCTCTGATGTTAGGGCTTCATTAGACAGCAGCCCTGGAAAGGCCAAGCCATATAGACATGACCTAAAGTATAGACTTCCAACCCTCCTATGGCCACCAACTCCCAACTGTGACTAGAAGGTGGCTGTATAGCCTTTCAGCCGCACCTTTTTCACTCAAGAGCATTAAAAGGGACCTTAGCTTGAGCTTCACTGTACCCTTGCTGGACAATCCCTCAATGGAGAGAAGAGAAGCATGTTGGTAGGTGGTGCCTCAGCCCATGTGAGATCTGAATCACTGTCCTGAGGCCTCTCTCTCTCCTCTTGGACTATTTGGGAAGTTGAGAATGAGCATAGTTCTCATTTAGTCATCACAGGTAAATGCCTAAAGTAACTGCTGCCCCAAATAATTAACAGCCAAGGATCTAATGAAAAAAACTCATTTCCTGAGAGTTTAATGTGACGACACTTGTCTCATGCTTCAGAGCCTACAGAACTGGATGCTAATCCAAGAAATATAACATATTGAGTGGCCTATACCACAAACAAAAATAGGCACAGAAGCATCAGTTGAGATCAATACTAGCAAGAATTTTTGAAAGAACAAGAGTCTAAGGAAATACACTAAAACAGGTCAAAAAAGACCGCTATAGCATTTATATGGTCCCAGGTCTGTGAGCCCCTGAGAATCCAACACAGTCAACCACACTGACATCATCTTTAGAAGATGACAAAGTAATCCATTTAGACTACTACACCCTCAGGCATTTCAGCAATTACCAGCCATGACAAAAMCCCCCCGACAGCTTTTCTTGCTTTTATGGAATTGTCCTTTGGCCAATGCAGTAACGGGATGAAGAGGATCTGTTCCTTTGGACTACGGAGTACCTCTCATCAAGTATGTGACTCTCGTCTGTAAGATCAGCTCCTCTTCTTCCACACTTGTATTTTGAATCTGAACAAACTAATATACTGTCTTGAAAAAAGAAAAAAAAACAACCCAAAAGCACCAAAGTATCCAAATACTCATGCTTTTTCATACTGACACCCAGCAGGTACAGACCAAGTATATCAGCTTCTCCGTCCAACAAAGAAAGAATATAATATCCAGAGGAGGCTGCTACTTGGATAGCCTCTACGTTGTAGAAGTAAATCAGGGAGCACCGTCTCAGCCATCCATTCTTATCTGTCCCTGCATGGTGCATCTGGGCTGTATTTCCTAGAGGATAGGAACTGCAGGGCTGGGCCTTCCTCAGAAAAATAGATTTTTCCTCACCCTCCTGAGGGTCACATTTGAATAGCTACAATCTAGATTTAAACAAACCCTTCTTTTGTTCTTCAGTTTAGATATTTTGTTGGTATTACAAAATATGGTATCTTTTTGAAAATCTTCTCTAGTATTTTGATATCAAATCTAGTTATGACACCTGATTTTTATGCTTTATTTATAGAAAAGTGCCATTATTGTTAACATGTGGTGCTTTGTAGAGGAAGGGAAGCACATGCACCTGTTTTTATGTTTTGCAAACAGTTTTGAGATGGAGCTGATTGTGAAGGCACTGTACAAATTGACACACTGTGGTTAGGTACTCTCAGAGCAAAAGGAAAACAGGCTGCCTAGATACTGAACTTTCGATTTAAACCACAAAGGTAGACGGCAAGCACTAATTCAGGAACAGGTGGCTTTTTGCTCATAATATTTTATGGCTTTCATTGCTTTACAGTGGAATGAGCTAACCCACAGCTCCCCTCTTGACCTACCCAACATCCTCAAGTTTAGTGAAAAACAGGTGTTTGGTATCTTGGCTTTCCCTGAGAACTCCCACAATCCAGGGACGCTTTGGCAGTCTAAAAAACTCTTACTTTCACTTTAGAATGGAAAACAAATAATGGAGCATGTATAAAGTAACAGGTACACACTCAGCAACTGAAGATTTCACCCAAAGAAGTAATATTTGTCTTTTACATCCTGCACAGGTAAAAATGCAGTAAAAGAACAGTGATTCAGAAACTCGGAAAAATTTTACGGAAACTTCTTTAAAATTGGACAATTGTGATAAGCCTACGGCTGTCAGGAATCATTTACTCAGAAAAAGTGCTGGGTTTCCTCTCTCCCAGGCCTGAGCTAAAACCTTAAATCCAAACCTGCAAACTCTGATGGTGATTTGGACAGGAATTTTGCAGCTGGCAAGTCACTGCATTTCATGTCCCTCAAACTTGATGTATATAATAGATGTTGCCTTCTGTCTCTGGTCATTGACATAATTAGTATTTATACCATCTTTTCTAGGAACCTACTGAGTCTTTTACTGCAAGAGAAGGCCACACAATAAGGAAAACCCAATTATAATGAAAGGAGCAGTCCTACTAAAGTTAAAGCAGTTAAAAAAAAAAGGAAGCAAGAATTTGATAGAAAAATCCTAACAGGTCATAACACAGAGAAACAGTCATATGGAGTGACACTCATCTCTCAGTTGCCAGAGTCTCAGTTTAAAGTTTCCATTCTTATTCATGATGAAAGATGGTGCAGAGAGTACTCACTTAATAAGATTACCTGTTAAATCAATAAGGAAAATAATATTCTTTCTGAAAAGTATTTTTTATTTGGTATCTTTGGAAAAGTCAGTTATTTGTTATTAAGTTAAATAAATAAATCCAAAGATAGATTAATAGACTGCTAGGTAGAAAACTTGAGAAAACGATATACTACTCACTGAGGCAATTCTGACACTTACGATGCATATTCCACACAGATAAAATTATACAAATTCGAATCAGTACTAAATAGAGTCATTCATCTGAAGTTCCTAAGGCTTCTGTATGTGATAAACATGGCTGCAGAAAGAGATGCCTACTATTATATTAAACTGGTATTTTGTTTAAAGCATTTTATTGTACTTATTGCCTTCAGTTTAAAAACAATATGTGACCTGAGAAAAGGGAAAAACATCTGCCTTCTTCTGTTGCCTCAGTCCATGGGGGTCTGTAATTTACTTTTTTTCCAGCTTAAACATTCAAGAATAATGGAAGGGCAAGCCAAGTAATATTAAAAAACTTCAAAAAAAATAAAAGCTGAAAAATGTATATACATAAAACAGATCTGTGAAGCTGAAGTGAAATATTTCAGATTAACTGGCTAGTTGATTAATGAAGCCAGAAGGAAGAAGTCCCGATCAAGTTTAACACTGTGTGTGCATGCATGCAGGCGTGTGTGTGTGTGTGTGTATGTATATATTTCATGGAGTTCAAGTAACTGAAATTTATACATTCTGATTTCTTTTGTCCTCATCAGTAGCCTATATCTTGCTTTTAAAATTAATTTAAATTTGATTTATTTTTCTCACAGTAAGTTTGAGAGTTTATGTTTCAATATTTTTCTGGKTTTTTTTTCTGTTTTTCAAAATGTTTTACACAGGCATTTAAATTACAGCTACATCTCATACAGCCAAACACCAGGGAGAAAATATTCTATTAACTGAAAATCAAACCTAAAAAATTAAAGATCATCAGAATACCTATGACACCAATCTCACTAAAGAACATACATGAGGAAAATAAACATAATCTTGTTGGTTTTGTAAGTAACAAGGCTATGATGTGCTACCAGACTAAGGGCACCTTCTTGATAAAATCAAGCAATATAATGAAAATGGATACTTTTATCATCATGCTGAAGATAAGCGTTTCCATGTATTTACCTATATTTACACACCGTTACCTGCGGAAGTGGAAGTTGAAGAACAATGTGAATGACAATACGGTGGTGGTTGGTTTTGATAGTATGTTTTTGGCAGTGCGCATGTCTGTGTGCATCTGCGTTTGAAGGTGTGGAGAGAAGTAAGTGAAAGGACCAATTTGTGAGTCCCAGAGAAGGAAAATGTGCATGAAAATAGATGCCTCAGATTGAAACTCAGCAGAGCTTGTGGAAGGAGGAGTGCGGTGTCTCTCAGCGCACGGTGCAGACCAACAGTCTTCCCAGGGAACCTGCAATGCTGAGTAACTACTCAAAACATTTCTAAATTACATGTTCATATTGTTGGTGCAGAAAGACCTTTGGGTTAGACAATGGACAAGACAGAGTGCTTGTCACAAGACAGGGGGAAGAAAGGAGTCTGGAAGAAGAAAAGAGGGAGAGTACAGGAAAAGTGGTAATTTTTTAAATGTGGGGAAAAGTAAGTGCTAATAAGTCTCATATTCTCCATCATCTTTCTATTAAACATTAATCTTAGGGTCTTTGAAACAAATTATGGAAGAGGGAGTGGACACACCTTACACATGAACTCCAGGGGAACTGTCTGGATATAAACAGCAGGAATAGAGACATTCGTGTGAGATGTCAGCAAATGTATAAACAAGGACTCAGGGAAGCTATGCTCTGCTCAGCAAGGTATATCTGACTTTTATGATACATATTCCACACAAACAAGTCACAGCAAGTCAAATGAACAGTGAGTGTAAGAAGGGCTTGAAATGATCATGCCAAAAATGTAGAGAGGAAAACTGAAATGTGAGGAGACCTGCAGTGCCAAAAAAGGGCGGAGGATAAGGATCAACATCTTGTCTTAGCAGACTCAAAGGTTTTCTGGATTTTTGTAAAACACAAAAAAACCCCACTCTGATACTTGGAAGAGCTTTATGAGGCAGAAGAGTAGAATGTTAACAGCTTCATCTTCTGGTACCAAACTAATAAAAATGCCTAGTTGTAAAATATGCTCATCTTAAGGTAACAAATCAAGCATTATTGTATATTTCCTACAAATATTTGTAATTACCATGAAGTAGTACAGGAGCCTTAAGAATGCAAAACAAAAAGAGTTCCTGGACATACTTCACCACTACATACACAATAGTACAATATGCAGCATAACTTCTTGCATGTGTCCAAACTCAGAAGACCTGATGTGAAAAGAGAATAGATAAGGCCAGAAAACCGATGTCTGAGATATTGAACTGCTAACTCAAAGGCTTTCACAATCCTTTCAAATCAATCTACCTGGAGACATTTTTCTGTCATTAAGCTGTATATTCAAAAAAGCTTTTCTGGAACTGCTGTGGCTGAATCAGGCATTGCTCATGCACTATTCTTTTTTAATGACCTCCTGATCGTTATACAATCTTCACTAATTTCAGAAATTAGGCTCATTTTCAGAGACTGAGATGCTAACGTTCTTGAAATAGGTTTTATGGTTTGGAGCTTTTAATTTCAGATTTAAAAACCATCATAGCTCACAAAACCAAATAAACTGCAGCTAATGAAATTCACAGAAGTGAAGTGCTCACAGAACATTTCTCACTAGCTTTCCTGGATGATTTATTGACAGCTGGTTATAAAAACAATTTTATTAAAGGTCATAATGTTTGCTGGAAAAAAAAAGTTTAATTTATGGTGTAATTAGCCTTCCTGCAATAGGCATGATGCCAGACCCATCACTTATGAACACTGGCTTTGAAATAAGCACTTGGTGTTTTTAATTATATCTTTGAGAACGTGTTCAAAGGCAAGACTGCAGTGATGTGGGCTACTTTCTCTCCATTGCCACTTTATTGCTGTTATAATGGTCACAGTATTAAATTTACTTGTACTGACTGGTACGCACTAACTGTACAGCAGCACCTGAGAGGAGCACCGCTGTGACACGTGCAAAGTGGAACGAGGACGAGGTGGCAAGGCCTCATGCTCTCTACAGCAAGTCGTTTGGGATCTGCTTTGCATCTGAGCGTGCTCCTAGAGGCCACAACAGCTTGAGATGTGCAGGAATGACTGGGCTCTCTGAGTAGGCACAGTTTTTAAAAATGTAACTGGAATGTTATCTCTGCACGGTCTGTTTTATGGTAGAAAACCAAACTGGAACCTGGATCTCCTAACTGCAGGAGAGCAGTGTCACTCCTCCAGAAAGCAAGGTCTAGCACCAAGATACAACTTGTGTTTTCTTATGTTTCTCCATTTTTTTCTTCAGTTCTCAGCTTTATTTTGCTGCTATTTTTTTCTGATTCACAAAATGAAACCTACAGCAAAAAAAATCATATTTATTAAGGGAGGGAATGGTCTGTCTCCAGTAAATTCTGTAGCCTTTCCCAGACAGGGTTAAACCGTACTGCAAGAATAGAGCCATGAATACTGATGAAAGCACTTACAGAACAAGGTGCTATTTAGGAATTATCAGCTTTGTCGTGAATTTTGATTTCCACTTCTTTTCACCTTGCTTTGACATTATTGTCATCAAGGTTTCTATCTAAGAACGTACATTGTCATGATAGACAGCTGCAAAATCCCTGAAAAATTACCAAACCTCTCTTAATTTAGGAAGAGTTCATAATTTGAACTTCAGACAGAGATTTAACATTTGCATGTAGAAAAGTCAGGAGAGTCATCACCGGTTTACTGGTTTTTCTTTACCAAAATCTAGAACGGGCACTACAAAGCTCTCTACAGTGGAAACATCTTGGAAGAAGAGCGCCTGTGAGAATAATTCCTGTGACAAGTGTTAGGAGAGCATTAAGAGGCCCAGATCCTGAAATGCTGAGTTAAATCTTTCCATCCTCCAAGCTGGTCTACCCACTGTGTACTGTTCACAGCATGTGTTGTCAAGAAAGATTTTAATGAGACGCAAAATACAAAAATTCCCCTAACACTGTAGAAAAACTACAGATCTAATACCTAAAAATCTAAGAGAGCTTTTGACTAATAAGCACTGCAAGGTATCACTGCAAATCAGCTATTCTGCCTGTCCTTCCCTTTCTCACCCACAGCCCTTTTAAAAATTGATCAACACATCCAGCCACATCTCCGTCAATTGTAAATGAGGCAAAACAGAAGGGAGGCTTGAAAGGAAAACAGTTTTGCWGCAGAAACTCTCCCAGGAGGGATTTCAATTATTTCCCAGTGGGAGTCTCAAACTGGGCAAGAAAGGAGCCATGTAAAGCCAGAAGACTCAGAAATGTTAAGATAAACCTATCATTAATTCCACTTCTTGACTAAAACACTGTTGAAAAGAAAAAAGGCTCGCAGCTGTGGGGGCACCTGAAATCTAACACAGAGCTGTCCAGCCCAGTTAACATTTCTCCTATTTGTGACTACATTTGACTTGTCTATGCAAAACATCTCAGAAATATTTATTCACCAAATCAATATAAACATTGAAGCATGGCCTAAAATTAGTTAACTGTGAATATGCACCCAAGGAGTTTCAAGGGAGAGTAACACTGTGTGTAAACATCGTTTTTCAGGACTAGAGGCAGTATGGATTGGCAGCATGCAAGATTTTGTCTTCAAGAAGCCAAAATTATCCCTGCCGGGCCCCACCAAATTCAATTCTGGCAGTTTTGGTGGCACTGACTAACACTTTTGCTTGGAGCAAATGTCTGAAGGAGGATCATAATACTGGACATTAATGAGTGAGATGACTCTCCTCCAGCCTCAGAGGCTACAATTAAGGACATGAAGCTGTGTCTAGACAAGGCTGAAGCCAAAGCAAAGGGTAAACACATCCCTTCTCTCTTTGAAAAAGTTTCCTTGTGTTTTTCCTAACTCAATCCAGAACCATCATTCTCTTTCTGTTGCTCCATTTTCTAAGACATGTCACCACATACAAGATATGAGCAAGGCCAGGAAATGTGAAATTGTTCAAGAAAAGTAGTTTCTCACAGTGCCATAGAAAATTTGAGGCTCAGGTTGGGAAAAAGCAGTGGAACGGATAGTTGGATAATTGCTTATTAAAACTCTACTCTGTCCTTTCTTAGAAAGTCTGTGATTGCCAATCACTTCTTTTTATTTTGCCTTTACTAAAATAATGTAATATAGGTTTACAGAATCTCATGAGAACATGAGACAGCCTTTGTAATTTAATCTGAAAAAAACACATATTTCATCAAAAGAGCAGTTGTTTTCAATGATCTACTAAGAGTCCCAAAGGCTTCTTTTTTAAATTTTTGAATACAATTATTAAATATTATTTGGCAGCATTGTGCTTTTTCTGGCTCAGCTTCTTCAAAACAAATGTTGTATAATTAATTTTGTTTCCATCCACTTGAATGATCTAGAGTTAATTCCAATATAATTAAATCCTTTATTTGCCCCAAATCTCCCCCTCTTCCTAACCAATCTTCAACTGTCCCCAATACCACCCTCCATACACGGCTAGGGTGTAATTTTGTGAGGGCTCACAACGTTCTTCTCCTACTGACATAAAAGATTCCTTAGCCTCTGACATGTTGAAGCCCATAGTGAGCTTAACTCTTTCTTTTATAAATATATATTGCATCAATTTTAGTTTTTCAAAGCTAATAAACATGTGATATGTGGCCAGAAAGATTTATTACAAAATTAAATCAAGTGAAATATACATATATAGTACACTAAATTTAATTAGGAATCAGCTAATCAATAAAATGGTATTAATTAAGATATTTCCTAAGGAGCTAAGGGATATCCAGAGGTAATAAATTACAAGGACTGTTCCCAAAATCAAATAACTCTCCATGTCTGAGATTTCCAAATAAATAACCACCAGTTCTGGTAAATGCTATGAAAATTAAGTGTCCATGGCATGTAGTCTAACAGCTATTCATAGTACTGCAAGCAGCAATGTTAGCAATTTCAACGTAGAGCTCAGTGCAAACCTATTTGCAAGACTGGTACCTCAGGGGCCCATGATAGACCACAGCATTAAAATGGAAATTTGTCGTTAGGAAATCTTTGGCAGTAAGAAACTTTGACGTTTGTAGAAGTTCAGCCTGAATAAGGGTAGAATGTACAAACAGAGTCACATTTGATAGGAAGAGTTAATACCAGTGGCATATGAAAGAAGTTAAATCCGTCACTGTGTGTTGCTTAATTACTGAGTGCTAAAGCTGCATGCTGAGCACCAAGTATTTGGTTTTGTATAAGGTATTAACATTACGTATTTGTATAATATATTAACATTAACACCATCTGACTGCACGTATTAGATAAGGCCTATTGCAGTTAGAACAGGTAGCATTAAACACCTGTTAAACACAAAAATGTAATGCCAAAAGAAGTGGTAATGAAACTAAAATGTGCAGATTCTGCTTAATCAAAAAATTGCAAAAAACCTTCTTTTTTATACAACGAGTACAGTTTTCTATCATATACTCTTGCTGATTCTGTCACCTTTCCTATATCTACAGAACTGGAGAAAACAAGCCTGAAAGTGCTCTCACCATATGAAAACAGGATAGCTATTTTTAACCACAAACTCTAAAACACTAATAAATGTTATACTTGTTCCCAGCTTTAAAGAGTGACTTACAGTGACAAATTTATTACTAATTGCACAAACAGTTTATTATGCAGGACTGTAAAAAATTCCTGGGGTCTAAAAAATGTGTACTAAAGAATTATTTAATCTGGCAAATACTGATGAATCAAGCCCTTATTTTTCTTGAATTTGTTAAACTCGGAGCTTTATACCCTGCAGTAATTCTGTAGGTAGTTACAGAAACAGATGGGTTTTAGGCCAAAATGTTAAAATTTGGCTAGCTAAAATTAGGCATCTTAATGTATACTCAGATTTCTGAATGGGTTGACAGATTTTCATATTCAGTGAGTACTCCCAACTCCCAGCACAYAGACCAAGCACTTCTGACGTTAATGCTATACCCTACACCCAACCTGTTCACCCTCTGCATTTACATCTAGCCATATTTTCTGACCTACTCGCCCAACCTGGCCTTTCCAAATCAGCCAACCTTGCTTGATTCAGAGGAAATAAGCCCTGTCTTTCCCTCTCCTCCTTCATTTTGAAGTCCACTGTTCAACTACAGATAAGTTTTCTAGCTTGGCCAATCCTAGCTAATTCCTTCTTTCCATTTGAACAAACTTCTGAATTGCATCCAAGCTATTCTGTGTATCTCTGCCCTCATCACTGCCTGTCCCCCTACTAACAGCTTCTCATTATAATTGACCTTCAGCCAAAGGCCACCTGCTCACAAGCCACTGGTCACCCTTGCCAAATATTCTCCAGCACAACTGCATGCTGGCCCTGCCCATGCGAGGCTGGGAGCCTGGGTGTAAGAGATGCTACTCCACCTTCAGTCGATTTGTGCTCGCTAATGTCATGTCTGAACCTGATGCAGTCATTCTGCTTTATAATGATGTGAAACCAAGCATTGGGTTAAGTGATCCAGTTTCGCTATTAGAACCTGGCTTTACATTGAAAATGAACAAAACTAACGAACTTTGGAGAAGGGCCTGCAGACACAAAGGAAAGCATACAGTAGGGAGCTCCCTCACCCTGAGCTGGGTGACCAGCAGCACAGTCTATAGCGAAGAGTGAATTCTGCTTGGAAAACAGTGTCAGGATATTGGTGCAGGCACAGCTCATCCAACCACCACGGCTTGGCACATCAGTCTACCTTAAACACTGACTGCCCCAGCTCATGGACAGATGTGGGAAACTGCAGCAACATGTCAGCCGGAGGACTCCCTAACTATATCATGCATAAGCTTCAGGCTCCTGGCAGTGCTCCCAAAACCCTGTGCTTTGTGTTCCTATTTCCCCCATAGCAGGAAAAGTGACTCATCCTGTCTGCCTGACCTCTGAAGCAGGGGACAAATGGAGGTAGCTGAGGCAACTGCCCCCATGAGTGCATTTTACAGCTCACCCTAAACTCATCAAAAATTGACACTATATCTACAACTTCCTCTGAGGGCATGGCTAGCTACTGCAGCACTGGTCCTGGAAGGGATGCAGCAAACAATTCACATGGGGATGCAGTAAAATTAACCACAAGAACATCGCTTTACAGGAGTGCAGATAAAACTAATGATGCATCTGGGAACAGTCCAAAGCCATCATCTAACTCTAAGTTCTCTGTTATCAAATATATTTTCATTAAGGTAACTGCTTCCACAGACTTAAGCCCATTTCTTACACAATGAACAGTAGGGGATCACTTCTCTCTTCACTCTRTTCACAATTGCTTGGGGCTTCTGTGCATCCTAGTCTAAATTTTCTTTTCCTGAACTTTTAACAGCAGTTTCCCAGAAAGTCTTTAAATGCACTTGCCCCAGAGGCCAAATCTTTAGGGATACATAATATTCTCTATATTTCCTCCAGATTCTAAGGGATTTGTTCACATGACTTCCTTTAACATTAATAGGAGCCATGCTGGGTTCCAAACCCATGCACGGTGAGATCAAAATAGACTAACCCTTAAACCATAGCCCAGGGCATGAGACCTCAAGGTTTTCACCTCTTACTTGGGGACTCCATTACATTTGCTTAAGACATTGCAGGAACTTTGAAACTTTGCTTTTTCACTTAGTTGCATCCTACTCAGTATTTCTGCCATGTAGGAAAATTCCATAATCATTAAAAATTTTCTAGACTGAAACTCTTTAACCACAAAACAGGCAGGCTGCATGGAGCAACAGCTTTGGTTTTCCCGAACTGGGATGCCCCAAGTCTAATCTTAAGGGACCTAAATACAATTTCACAGTCATACCCCATGCCAAAGGTACTGTGAGAACAGATGCCAAGCATAATTTTAGACTGGTCTGAAAGTGCTGATTAATTCCCAAAGCACAGGTAAGTTTTATGATGAAAAACTGTCAGTTAGGACATAAATTTAATTTCAAATCAACAGGCAAGAGGCTATCAGAAAGTAACTATGTTCAGAGCCAGATCTGGGGTGGAACTGAATAGAAGATCCAAAAGCAAAAKATCCTATTACCCCAGACCCTGACACTGAGCCACACCATTGCTACAGGTCAACACATCTCTTGTAGCTTGGCACCAGTTTTAAACAGTCAACATTTCTAAATTCAGCATAATCCCACTTCCTAAAGAACTTTTGCAACTGAAAAGGGGAATTTCTTAAGAATTCAGATCCCAGTTTGCCACTGATTGAGGAAATAACTAACAGGTGCCTCACCTCCAAGCTCCACTATGCATCTGTGAGTCTGTTTCTCTTAAAAGAAATGAGTGTTTCTACCTAAAATCCCAAAGTAATGGTAATATTCTACCACTGACTGAAAAAGAAAAAAAAAGAGAGAGACAGAGGAAGACAATCATTAAAACAGTATTTCAAACTATGAACTGCAGAAAGCTGTCTCCCACATTGCCCAGGTCGAGTTACAATATTGCTCCCTTTTAAAACAAGCCTTCACTTCAGTGAACCACAGTTAGCCTATTAGCACATAAATCAGCATTCTATATAAGGAAGAACAAATCTACAGGGGGCACTGGAGAGGCAATATTGAATGCAAATAAGAAAAGATTCATACGGCATATTCTTCCCCAGATACATTCATGTAACTGCTATTAGTGGTAATGACCACATGATCTATCTTATTAAACTGTTTGATCTCAAGAGATCTTATAAGCAGACTGGATCATGCTTAATCAGCACTTAAACAGGTGGCCTTCAAAGACAAGGTCCATTGGTACTTATGAATCAGTGGCTGTATTTTTCCTTAGGAGTAAGAATTTAAGTGTCAGTCAAGTCTATTCTTTAAGACATGAAGCTGAATATATGCTATAAAATTATTGTCATAATCAAAGACTTTGAGGAAAGTGGAGATAAAGTCAAAATAGTTTACATTAACATCTTGATTTCATCAACATTTAAAATGAAAAATTTTAAGAGTTGAACATATTTTGATTTTATTGTATATTTTTGAACTTTTTTCCAAAGAAAATTCTGAGATTGGCTCTTCATTATAGTTCAGGATGAAGTAAATTTCAGAATTTCAGCTTTCACTTCAGTTTGACATCATACTTTTCAACCAGCCCTAATCATGACTTCTGCTGGGTTTAACAAGTACATCTTTCACTACTAGCAGTCACTCTTAGTTTCATGAGCAAAGACAACTTCAAATTCTAGCTTGCTTCCTAAAAGCACCACATGCTTTTTGTCTGATTAGTTTTTCTTCCCTTCCAAAATACTTTTTTCTGTGCATCTTTTGTAAACAATTCTTGAATGTCTCAGGACAAATGGCGCTATAAAAACAGAGAGTATTATTATTCATGTTTATAGATGCATGTATAGTAAGAAAACAGTAAAACTCAATTTGTTTTATAGTGAACATGTAAATGTGTCCACCCTATTTATTATTCCATTATCCTACCTCGTATAATGCCATGTTAGTATTGTTGCGAAAGAACAGAAAAGAGCCAGGTTCTAGTCTGCAGTATGTGACAGTCTTCAGCCCTGACCTTGTACAAATCATAAGGCAACTTTTCCAAAGAGCACTGAAATCAGTAGGAATATCATTTTAATAGGCTATGGCTCAGGCTTTCTCCCTGCCTTCTCATTTGTTAATGGGGTTTTTATTATTTATCTTCCCTCACAGGGGTTACTTTAGACTGTTTTTGTTGAGCACACTGAAGTTCTCAGCAAAGTATTAATATTTACAGAGCATGTTTTCTTCTTGGTTTGTAGTTGTCATTTTTGGAATTCCTTTTATTTTTCTGTTTGGCTGTTGCCCTTTGGAATGATCATCTGAGTAGTTCAAAACTTCCAGTGGAACAAGAGAGAAAACTCAGCCTTTTCCATATCAGTAATTTGTGCCCAGCTTCTTTAAGAAACACTTAAAATATATTTACTTTTGCCAACTGCAAAAAGTAGAAATAAAGCTTCAAGGCATGCTTTATCCCTTACGAATTTGGTCTATGTGAAAGCCACATTAACAACAGTTCCTTCCTGTATGTCTGCTTGCCAGATGGAAATTTATCTTCAAAATCTGTACAGTAGTGTGATATTACTGACATGTTATTTCTATGCAATGTTGTCTGTGCACTGGTGGTTTTTTGGAAAGAAATAATCAATCCATTTTAAACTCAAAATATAATTGCCCATTAATAACCCCTGATACTGCAAGAACTTTTAATCACGGCTAAATATAAAATAACTCATACTGAAGTTTGTTTTTTCTATAGTTAATAAAGCAAATTAAAAACATAGCAATCCACTATGCTGATGCAGTACACTTACAAATTGTGACTATTGTATTTATAATCAATTGTAGACACTATTTTAAATTATGTAGTTAAAAATCAATTCAACTATTTCCTTTTAATTAAATCTTATGTTTAAAATGATATAGATTACTCCCCATAGTCATCACAAAAACATTTCCAAATACACAGCACTTCAAAATAAGTAAAAGCTTTAGGAAGAAAAACTTTTATTTTTCACTTTCACCCAAAGCATCCAGTAAGATTAATCACAGATTCCCTGTCAGCTTAATCTCTTTCTGCCTTGCCTCTTCCAGTACCCAGGGCTTAATGATCTCACAAGAACATTACCCTTTTGTGTTTCAGTAGAGTTACTCCTGATTTGCACTAACGTGCCAGAGTTACTTTCCCAGTGGAAAACTCAAATCAGAAAAACAGTTTGGTTAATACTCTGATAGTCTCTTTATTCTGACTCAGCCCAAGTGAGAAAGAATTTTCTTCTGTTCTGGCTTTGCCACAAGAAACCTGCAACATGCTACCTGCCCCATCAAGTGGTGCACCAACAACAGAGCAAAAAACCATTAAAGATTGCCATTTATTTCACTGAACGAATGTTAGGCAG
The DNA here is from genome assembly GCF_003343035.1 of Apteryx rowi. Taxonomy (NCBI): domain Eukaryota; kingdom Metazoa; phylum Chordata; class Aves; order Apterygiformes; family Apterygidae; genus Apteryx; species Apteryx rowi. The sequence continues at coordinate 1,765,545 of NW_020449863.1, read as the reverse complement.
AACCACAAAGTTCACCTCATGGCAAAATGTTTTTTATGGCTGCTTGAATATCTGAGATGGGGCAGCTAGCTCTGGGATTAAGTCTGGTTATTTTTTCGCTTGGCCCAGCTAGAAATTTAGCACCCATATGACATGAAGCCCCCTAGTACGAAAGGAGCGGCTCCAGAGGAACTAGCCATTCATCAAAAGCAGCAGCCACTCAAATATCATCAGTTAAACTCCAGCAAAAAACTGAAATAGTTTAACTAACAAGGTAATGAACAATATTGGGTAGCAACAGGGTTTTTTTCACTTTGAGAGAGTAAATGTCGTGACCTGCTCTTTGCCGGGTCTCGTTGCTGACGTACATCTTCTCTGAGAGGGGTTCTCTGTGCAGCAGGACCTCAGCCTCTCCCTTCCTCCATGTTCAAGTAGTACCAAACTTTCTTCCAGCTTAAGCCCTTTCTAATAATCTTCTGGTGGCTCAAATTTCAAGCTCAACTAACAAAGAGAGTTTTATTTCATAGCCTTGTATCTGAACCTTGAAGCCTTTATTTATTTCTCTGGATGGGGTTAGAAGGGGCAAAAGGAGCAATTTTAGTATGTATAAAAATTTCCTATGGAAAGGAAGAAGGCGAAACAGTACTGATCAGAATAGCTAATACACTGATTTCTGACTGCATATTGTCCCAGTTCTGTGGAGAGCGAGTTTGACTGTGTTTGTGCACAGGAACCATCCCAAACTAAGAGGCAGAGAAGAAACCCTGCACTGACTCTGTGCATCTCTTTCTCTATACTTCTGGTTATATCAGAACTGAACTTCTGCTACTGATCTGCTGCGCAGAGGAGCAGAGAATAGGACGTAGGGACAGAAAAGAAAAACAGAATTGAAAACATGCAAATGTTTCTAAAACCAAGCTGGGGAATGAAAAAATAAACTATTAACCCCAGCGTCTTTGAGAGTCAATTTATGTCTATGCCTTGACTTAAACATACAAACTATCTACACACTAAAGGGCCAACCCTCTACTCTGAGRCATCTCAGGAAATCTACTGTCTCTCTTCCCACCACAGCTCTCCCCTGCTTCAACAAAGCCTTGCTGTCTGGCTGCCCTCTATCAGCATGTATTGCTGAACATCTTCCTATCCCTCCCTTCTTCCCTCCAAATTAGGCCGTTGCACAGGGCAAAGGGTAGGAAAGCACATGGGCTGAGCTATATTTGAGATGTGGCACTGCAACAAAAGGAGATGTAAAAAGGGAAATAGCATTCTGCAAAGCTCCAGATTTATTTCAAACTCTCCCCATACAATTTTTCTCTGGCAAGATCCTGTGCTAGGAAAAATACAATAATCAGGCAGAAAGAAGGCTTTTTTGTGAAAGTTAAAAGGGAGACACTTGTAATAGAAAACAGGTTAGAACTTTAACTACAGAATCATTATCGTACTTCCACAATGCACAAACCACAGTATTCAAGTTTTATACAAACAGTATCAAAATCTGCATGAGTTTCCCATCATATCCATCAATAGGCAAGTCTTCTGGAAAGCATTTTCCCATGTGCTTATCAATGCTGCTCTTCTTACTATGCCAATCAGTGGGTCTTTGTTTAAAGGGCACAGTGGGCATCTTCCCAAGGCTTTATTTTAACTCTTCTGGTGACCTCCAGATTAATGAAAACTGAGCCCCTACTCCTGCTGCTGTCAGACTTCTCCCTCATTTTTTGCTGACGGCCAAACCTGCCCTTCCTCCTTTCTATTTGATGTAGAATTTATATCAGCCACATGGGAAAAGGAGGAGTAGCTTCAACCACTGGCTTTAATCTCCATGTGAAAGGCAAGGCAACGATGGGGCAACAAGGAGCACTGAAGTCTTCAGTATAAATGTTGTTGCTCATTACAAGCTCCCTCTCTAGGGATAAAAAAAAAATCTTCAAAGGGGAACTGCACCAATCGCACACACACCAGCGTTCCCTCTCGCACACACGCGCCTTTCACATCTCATACATGTGGTTTCCACGCAGGAAACAATTACTGTAATTAATAGACCCAAATAACCCCACTGTTCATTTAAAAATGCACTTTAAATTGACAGAGGCATGAAAAAAGTGGCAGGGTGCTTGGGTCTCATTACCAGTGTGAACTAAAAACCTGGTTGTGTATATAGACTGTCAGCTCTATATTTTTCCAGACCTATCACATCAAATTCAACTCCAGCACAAAACAAAATATGTTCAAGATTTGAATGTTCTCCAGGAGGCACTCAGACATCATTGTTTCTTCCTGCAACACCTAGGAGCTACTTTGTCTAGACTGAAATATACGTGACTGACACTGGCAAGAGTGCTCTTTTTTGCATCAAGAGGTGAYGGTTGATATTTGCTAGAGAATATAAAGTATCTCCTACAGAAGGTTAAATTAAGGATTCTTGTTTGCCCAGTTTGGAATATTTACATTTGCTTAAAGTACTGTTCCTCAAAAAAGCATAGCATATCATCATATGCCATGATATTTTTAATGTATTTACATTATGGTGACTGCTCAGCTCTGATTCCGCCATGTCAGACATGGGAACATGATTTCCTCTTTAACTATCTTTAGTAATAAACATAATTTCATCATGTCAAGGAATTGATAATTACTATTTCTATTGGTCACAATCACTTTTTTTCCTCCCACTACCTGACCACAGAGACTGTATTCCTTGTGCTTGCAAGATTCCCAGCAAACCCCGCGGGTCCTTTCGTGTACGACTGTGAGATCAGGAGTCTGCAAAGCAGTTGTCTGTACATCCAAGAATCTCCTCAGGATGGGGAGGTACCCTTCTGCTGTGCTGCACATCTGGGCAAGTGGCAGCAGGAGGGAATAGGTTTAAGAAGGAAAAACATATGACCACATGGCTGCAGCAGTAGGACCAGTAGGACCGCCACTGTGAGTAAAGGCTTCACAGGGCCACCAGTGCTGTGCAGCATCCTCTTCTTCTAAACTCTGCCCAGCCCTCAACTCCGTTACAGCTGGAAGAGACAAAGAAGCAAAATTCGTCTTTCAATCTATAAGGCTAAATATCTCCGCCCTCACCCCTGCACACATAGCTATTGCAGCAGGTCTGGTTTGTTGTGAGCCTGAGGTACTGTGAAGCTTGTGTAGATAGCATAAAACACCAACATATTTTTTCACCTCTTGTTTCTTTTCTTTAATGATGCTGAGGAAACCCAGGCCATTTCAGCTGGTAAAACAGCTTGATGTGTTGTTCAGTTCACATATCTCACATGAATCATCCATTTAATTTTAAACTCTTGCTTAGCTTTTCAAAATAGAGGTTAGGGTGTTTTTTTTTTTAAGGCCCCTGGGAAGAATATGTTAGATTTGACTTCTGCTATTTCTCTTTCATATGTTTCAGTGAAATTAGTTAGATCTGGAAAATGTTGCCCTTTACCTGGTAATTCAGGAAACCAAAGAAACTAATACATTTATCAAATGAACAGAAATGGCCCTCTGGATTTCAACAAAGTTTCCTTTTGTTGTATATACTAAATTCTAGTTAATCAATTTTCTACACATCATAATGTTTTAGAACAAAGGTTGAAATGACAATGAAACTTGGTTATTATAGCTCTTTGCCTGTAAAAGAGAAAAGAAAGTAACATTTTATAGTGTCAATGTACACAGAAATAAATCCAGCAGCTCTTTTTGACAAGAAAGGCCACAGTAGTTTAATTCAGACAGTTAAAGGCTTTTATAACATTCCAAGGGCCACAATCAAGCAATACATGAAAAAAAGATATATAATGAAAAAGCAGAAGATAGGAAAGTGAAAAATTATGTTCTAATTTGCACTTTAAGTGAAACTACCTCATAACAGAGGTTGACAAAATAATTAAACATGTGCCTAATAATGCACATATATTCCAGCAGCCATTCCTAAATCTGCCTGTCATTTATAAGCAAAGAAATGCTTTTTCTCTCTCATTCTCAGTTGTAATTTGGACACACATAGTGATATTTGCTGGCAAAATAGCTCACATGTATTTGTCAAAACAGCAGGTGGGGAACTAAAAGCCCTGGATATGTTCGCTCATTAGGGGGTTCTTTGAATCTGCCTCTTTGCTGTGGTTGCTGGGTTTCTTACTGAAGTGTGGGCGCACTTCTGGAAGCTAAACACCGTTGCTTTCTATTGCAACGTGCGCTACACATCCTGGTGTAACAGAACAGCAGCATTGCCACCTCAGTATTTTACTGCAAGGCTTAAGTTGTTTAAGGTTTTTTTTATGTCTTCAGCTTCTGGAAGCAAGAGCAGGTTTCTGGTTTTGTCTTTATCGCTTTACAGGAATGTAAATTTTATCCCATATGGTAATAAGAAAAACTTGAATATATGACGCAAGCATACCYGAAGGTATCAGAACCAAGACAAATAAAAGGGATTGATTACACACTGTCTAGCTTGCCAAGAAAACAGTGCTAAATGCCTACTCTCATATAATCATACTGAATCCCCTCCTAATAGTTTTATAGCCCTCTGACCAATTTCATCCCTATTTGAAATAAAGGGTGATATCAGCTCCATGCTCAGCCACGTGAGCTACATGTCTTACCCACCATTCTTGTCAACAGCCAAAACAATCACATACAGCTGGTAGCTGAGTCGCTCTCTAGACTCACTGAGCATACTGATGGCACCTCTCCTGCCAATAACGGCAGCTGAGCTCATTTATAGCGCATAGGTAAACACACACCATTCTTGGAGACAGACCAGTTTAAATGTCTCATCTGGAGCTGAGTCCCACCCAAAGGCCCACAGCTCTGAGCTATTAAGTTTCTATGTTCTTTGTGAAAATAGGCAGTGTGGTAGAGAAGAGTCTCCTAAAGAGAGAAAAGCTCCTCATAAGCCTCAACCAACACTTCATACATTTATACCAGAGAGAGCCACAGGGTTGTTAAATCCTGCTACTCAAGGAAGTACATGTTTTTAAATCTCACAATTCTGTGTGTATAAAATCTCACACTGATGCAGAATTTCTAGCCTTTACGCTTAACATTTCTGGAACATCAAGTCTCCAAAGATTACAGAACTGTTAACACGGAGGATGAGAAAGGTGAATAAACATGTGTGTCAGCAGGGAGTCACAGCTCCATACCTGAAGAAACTCCTGTATAGCAGATTCCACTAAACTTAAAACGCTGGGGAGTAGGAAAAGCAGTAAAACTATTTCCTCTGGACTGCCCCAAATTCCCCCAAGAAAGATAACACTGCCTCCTACACCATGTAATCCAGGCAGTGCAGGCCACCAAAATAAAGTTCATCAACTGCCACACCATGTTTGTCCGAAGGTCTGCAAGCCCAGATGAGCTTCCTGTTGGCTTAGCATCATTCTAAAACAAGGTATGTCTCTGTGCAGACCTGGGCTTCCTGCAACTGTGAGTTTAACAGGGGGAAGCTAAGGCCTCTTCACATATGTACAAGCCATTGCTGCAAGCCACTGATGGAAGGATGCGTACTCACTGAACTTTACTCCATGAAGTTTCCTCTCCTTTCACAGAATATTCCTATAGCACAGTTAACGTAACAGCTGCAAACAGTTTACAGAATTCAAATGAAGGAAAATGTGTTTACTTTGATACCTGTTCTGAGCAGTTGATACTCAATGACAAAGTTGTCATATATAAACGTGTAGACATGAACAATCGCAATGGCTCTGCAGACTTATCTATTGGAAGGGAACTGTGTCATTTCACTCCTTGTAGAAATGAATACAAGTTTTAATTTTTTACTAATTCTTCCCTTTTTCAACTGGAAAAGAACTGTATCTTCTTGTTTTAGTTTCATGAATGTTGTATGTGATGCAGCACTACCCATATAACTCTGTTTTGCCTGCTGGTGGGTGGTAGATTCACAGGAATGTGCCAAGCTCACAGAATAAATCCAGCAGCTCTAAAGAATAAAAACTTGAGTGTATTTTTACCTTAGAGTTTTTCAAGGGACATTGCTAAGCACATTAACAGGATTTTTCAGTAGGAGATCTTCATACACCACAACATACTCAGAAATATTTTAAAACAGAACATTTTTTCCCTTGTTGGGTGAAAAACACAGGGCAACATGCTACACCTTCTTACCCCTTCCCCCTCCTTTTTCACAAAACAGGGGCAGGGAGACATCCAAAACTCCCAAACTGGAATACACAGGAAGAGTCATATTTCACAAGATACTTGTAAAATCTTTTGAACACTAAAGGCATTGGAAAAGTGGCATGTGTTTCCTTTGGTCCTACCCTTGGCAGGTCATTCAGCATAGCATCTGAAAGAAAGGAGCACAGTTTGAAATTTCAGCATAAACCTATGGAAAATTCTTGAAGGAACAGATGCATCTTCGGAGATTACCGTTACCACAATACCAGGTCTCTCCTCTATGGTCTGGAACCACCCTTTGGCCTGCCTACACATCTAGTGAGCAGGCAAGCATAATCTGTCCTAGGCTGTTAATCTCCAAAACCAGCTTCAGTACTTCCCCAAAAGGAGAATTAAAAATGAGAAAGAAACAGAACTCAGAAAAACTCAGACCGTGACAGAAAGAGGTTGAAGGGTAAGGTCCTCTCTATGAATTTAGTATCTGGATGAAAAGTCAGCTGTTAAGCAACAAGACTTAAGGAAATAAATTCAGAGAAAGGAGACAAAAAAGACTTAAGGCAAAAAGCTCTGACTATCACAGACAACAGTCACTCTACCAGATTAAACAGTTTGAATGCCTGTATAAGCACATCTGGCTTGCTCAAATGAGTGTCAGGTATGAAAGGAAACAGGAGACAGAGCATGAAAAGAGAAAGGATACTGCCTCTGGGTACTAAAGAGACACATGCAAGGGATAAGAGAGGGGAGTTTGACAGATGAATCCACTGCCATTTACTCAGGCAACACTAACTACTAACATCCCAAACACCTGCTTGATATACAAATTTATGCCCACCTGCATGTCCTCAGAAAGGACCTCAGCTAGTACAGCTCCTCTTCACAATAGGTGGGGTGAATTTAGAAGCAGTAGGAGGAGTCAAGAGAAGAAATAGCTGCCACATACAGATGCTCAGAAACCCCATCATAAGATCCTCCCATATGGAGGACTTTACAGACAGTGGGATCCATACCCACTGATCCCCACCCGGCCAGCATGCCCATCATCAAGTCCAGTCTGTTTACTTCCCAAGTAAACAGTTCCAATGATATTTTCCACAGACCTATTCCTAAAGGACTGACACAGCTTCATGCAATAATAAATGAGCACCTCACTAGTGGTTATATGTTCAATGTGCAATGAAACTAATGAATAGATATCTATGCCCAGTGGTCAGTCTCRTCAGCATTGCGTCTCTGTCATAAAGCTGTGAAAAGCAGTTTCAGCTACAGATTTAATTCTGGGCAATTAACAGCTATTCAATAGTACTTCTTATTCCCAAATCTGAGCAATGCTTATGCCCTAAAGTATGGAACTAATAGCATGAGCTACAGCAGCCAAGAATGACAGGTTCCTTAGAGGGTGTGCCTGTCTGCAGAGTCAAAGAGAGGAAGGAAGAGGTCACATCTTCACGGTACTGAGTATATATCAGATCTTCTGATACGATGCAAGTCAAAGCCTCTTCTGAAGTACATGGGCATCACAGAAAGAGATCCTTTTAGATGTTTCCCTCCATAGGGAAATGTGGAAGGGTTTATGGAAACACAAGTGGAGTCACAGACCAGCTGTGCGATTAGCTACTGTACGGAAATCAACCTACCCACATACTGGTAAATATATGAGAGTGCTTCCAGCATCCTACATCATTGCACGGAGAAGACATGATTGCTCCAAAAAACTGTGAAAGGATTTCAAACATAAATTCAGCTATATTCAATTTTGTACCTGGAACTGCTATTAAGATGAGCTCTTTGCAGAGCCCATGTTGGAAAACCTTATCAACATGGATCCAGACAAAAATGTCTGCTGCTCCATTTTATGCCAGGTTGAAACAAAGCTACAAGTATTAACTGATTAAGCCTTATACAAATGTGTAAAATCTGTGCAATTAAGTTTTCATGCATAGACAAAGTAATGGGAGTGGGTGTACTTTGGGACCTTGAACTTCATGTCTGCTGAATGAATGCCTGAACACATGAATTTTGATGATCAAATGTTTCCTTCTGGGAATTAAGGATACTCAGTACTCAATAGAATGCAATTGTTACCACAGATTTTATTATTTAGAAATAGGTTATTAGCTACTTAAGCATGCTGTAGGTCCATTTAACAACATATAATCTAACCAATTTGTCCAGTCCTAGACCTACGGTGTTCTCTCAGAATCTCTTTTATACAGAACTGAAGGTCTGGCACTTCAGTGTGTGGGTACCGCTTGTATAATAAAGCCACAATCTGTATTTCCCACTTTCAAATGATGCGATCTTCTGAGCACTCCAGAAACAGGGCTGAGATTTTATCTTGTAATTAATATCAGACAAGCTTGTCAACAGAGACAGGATGTCAGAGAGGGTAGTGATCAACCTGGCCAGAGAGTTTGTAAATCTTTCCATGACATTCCTGCAAAATTTCCACCAGCACACAACTGCACAGACAGAAAAAGTCTACAGGGTAACTGCAGTAAAAATGAAATCATGCTCATTCTTCCATCCAGCATTGCAGAGACGTGGCGTGCTAATTCTTACACATCACTGCTCAGTTACAATCATTTTGTTTGGCTTGGCAATATATCTAGAAAAACAACAGAGAACTATAGCTGGGGGAGAGAGGGGACATAGATCCTGTTCCCATGTCATTTTTTCATGATTTCCATTAAAAGTATAATTCCTGCTAATAAATTGTTAAAACCTATAAAAACTATGCTAAGAAAAATCTACAAGAYGGAGAAAGAAAACATAAAAATAAAACTCTTCCAGCTAAGATGGAAGTTACATACATAAAACCATTAATGTTACCATTTCTTTGTATTTCTGACCTCTTTCTCTGCCGAAATAGTCATGGTACCTCCTTATTCTTCATCTTTAATGAAAGATTATTTTGGTTCTGTGTGAGAAAGATTTTGGGAGCATGTTATAGGTCTGCATCTGGAAAATGGCAGTGAGATAACATACCCAAACAGTATTTTTGTATAGGAGAGGTTTAAGGACTCATATTTCATTAAGAATGCAAAGAAAATGAAAGTTCTCTTTCAGCAAAAATCCTGGGCACTACCTATTGCCTCAAGGGTGTTGTGAAACATAGGTGATGTGAAAACCTATGCTACACAAGAGTAAAATTGAGTCATATTTATTTTTATCATACTTATCCCAATCCAAATGTGTTATTCTTTGTACTCTGCACTACAGCAGGAATGTGTATGGAAGCAGACTCTGTCCAAAGAAAAAAAAAATCTTGAAATCTTCACCGACAAGGCACACAAAGAGCAAAAGGGCCCAGAAAGGTAAACCAGCTGTCTGGGTGAGCAGCAGAACTACAAGTTTCTTCACTAGCAGTCCAGCATTCTCTTCATTGAATCATGCAACCATCTACAGAAACCAACCTCCTTGTGGGTAAACTTTGTCTATCATTGTAATGTTCTTTGATAAAATAATAAAAGCCTTGGGAGAATGGAGAAAATGGCAGATTTTTGTAACTATCCTAGGAGCCCCAACTCATATATTCTAGCATGAATGAACAAGGGCTGCAAGGTTTGATCCAAAGCTCTCTTAATTCATGCATACTACTGTTTCGAATTTTTAAAACTCTTGTTTAAAATGTAACTCATTCCATCTACCTTAATATTTAATCAATGGTGCTCTTAGTACAAAAAGATCAACAATCACTAAAAATTACCATAGTGTCAAGAATCAAGCACGCTGTTTGGAGAATCAACTACGTCTACTTTCTGTTAACAGTAAACACTAATTAGCAATATCTGCTAGCACCAACATAAATCACAGCTGTCCCTTTTCCTCTCCTGGGCACTGCACTGGAAAATATCAGAACAGCAAAAATACTTGGAATGTTTCTTACCTTTTTTTTTTTTATTAATGATAAAATATTGGATGTCAACATGCAATGCTTTGTGCATTGCATCAGACAGCTCTAACAGTAATTGTGATGAATGGGAGTGGAAGGGCCAAGGTTACAGGCATTTAAGAAGGCTCTGTGGATTGAAAATATTAGGATTGATTAAAGGTCAAATACTTTATGGATTTATCAGTGTTGTATACATTTTCTCATGACACAGAATCACTTACACTACCTACAAAATGAAACAGAAAAGAGCTGCAAATCAGATCATTTTTAAGTCTTTAACCCCCCTACAGCCTTAGCCATTGAGCGTAATTAAGGGCACTGAAATGTTTAGATTAGTCAAGCAATAAACCAGCCAAACCCCCACTCCCCACCCTCCAATAATTCCTTTAGCTTCACTCAAGCTCATAGGTGACAGTCATTCTCAATTAACATTTAGTGTTTACAAACACACCAGCTGGCAAAAGATACTTCTTACAATGTTGTTTAAAATCTATATTTAGTCAAGAAAGGACCTTTAACATGTCATTTCATCTATTCTCTGTCTTCCTTGTTTTCTGTGAAAACAAAGTTTGGGATGCATATCTATATATTATCTTTGATACGATGATTTTTTTAGGATCCAGACAAGTCAACAGGGAAGAGGCTGTCTCCATTTATTTACAGTGGATTTGAACTGGCTTTTCTGAAGTTTGTGCGTCAATTAGGACAGAGCAAAAGAAGCTTGAAAAGTAGGAATCTGTTGGAAAGGGCCTTGGATTTGGAGTTTTTCTTTAAGAAGCTGTGCAAGGCAACTCTGCTGATTTCACTAGCATTAGAACTGAGCCTTTAAGGTAAACTCAGCAACATACCTAAAAATAGAACTAATTTTAAGCATGCAAAATTATATTTACTTCAGTTGGTCCATTCTTGTACTTTAGAGCCTGACTGAGATCCCTAGCGGAATATTTTTAAATAAATTCTGTGAGCTCTATACAATGTGGCTCTACATCAGTGGCATGCCTAGGGGCTATTCTGTGTCCTTCCAGTTCAGCACTGCACTACTACTTCCATGTTCAAATCCTGGACTGGGATTTTCAGTACACTACCTTTTGAACTTTACTGAAACCACTGGAAACGATAGGAATCTTAGGATAGTCTTGTGCTTGCTTTTTGGAGTCTTTGCTATGTATATGACTTAGATACTTGCACAGTTAACACACACCTAGGACACTGCATAAAGTAAAGAAAGCAGAGATTTTTATAAGCCAAAGGTTTTCTTCAAGTAGGTGACATTTTCCTTCTGTTCTGAAAGGTGGTCAWAGGGCTGATCTCTTTTCATGTTACCGAGAGCAATATTCACCAGAGAAACCTTTCCCAGTTATCTGATTTTCCCAAAGGATGGCCTAAGCTGCTGGGTAACTTACTACCTAAGACTCGGAATGGAGGAACAGCCATCAGCTTGGATCAAGGGATCCAAGAGGAAAACCCCTCTGGGCCAGGTTACTGGTAGCTACATTAGGCTCATCAGAGCTGAAAGTAGTGCATTTTGCATGGAGCTGTTCTATTATTTGCCTTGTGTTCTTTAACATCAGTTATCCTGTGTGGTGTGAAATCCAACCCAAGCAGCTTTGCACACAGCAGCAGTAAAAGGGCTGCTTGAAATGGGAGCAAGAGGAAAGCCAGGATGTCTGTCTCTTTTTTAGGTCAACAGCTGTGAGGAAGAGGCAGAGCAGGTGTTCTGCACATCCACAAGGACCTCCACAGTGGAAGGAAGACTTCTGTGTATTTGAACAACCTCCGGATTTGCCTGTGCTGTCTCCTGCAAAAAGCAGCTGCTCTTACTGATTTCTTGACAGTGCGGATATGCATCTTCCAGTAAGCATCTCTACAGTTACAAGAGCTTTTAGATGCTTGTGTGAGAAACAGGGATAAAGGCAATAGAATGGAGGCAACTGCATTTAAATTTTTGCCTCTGGTATGTGCCAATTTTCTGTAATTATAATTCTATTAAACTTGATAGTAAGCTCCAGCAGGTGGACATATGAAAACTCAAACCTGTTCCCTCAACAAGGAAGCTTTTAAGAGTAACATCATTTAGTAGTATAACATTTGATTAGAAGTAGGCTCGAATACCCCAACTGTAAAGGTTAAGCACAGGCATGTGTGTCACACTTGATGTGGTGAATAAATGATGTAATGCTGATAGATCTGTAACAATGAAAAACATTCCAACACCGCATTTTGGCAGAAAGTTTGATACCATATGAAATACAATTAAATGGCTATAACTTGCATGGCATGTGAATCAGTGTACTGTAAAAATAATACAATATTTATTAGAAACTTTCCAAAATATTTGATTACATTTCAAAACTACTGCTCTGCCTTTAAGGTGGCAATTTTTAAGTGGGTCTGGACTGTGCAAGCTGGCTTCTGTAGTTTTATTTTGGTAAGGTAATGCTATAAGCTGCAGGCTTTTTCAAGTGCAATCATTTATCACAGCCCTATCACAAAAACCCTGCAGCAAAAGAGGTCCAGCATGACTTTGCTCTTCTCTAAAAATGAAATTTAGTCTATGTCACAAGATCCCTGCACCACTAGGGGGTTTCAGGTGAACTGAGTCATACAGTGGTCCCTACCTTTACTGGTACCAAGGAAGCTGCAAATTTTTTAATTAAAAATAATGACATGGAGGTATCTGGAAATTGGTAATAAGCAACATGGTTTTACCAAAAATAGATCATCCAGACAAACCTTGTAGCTTCATTTAGAAAGTGAATCAGTTTTCCAGACAAAGGAGTATCTCCTCTTTCTAGATTTCTGTGAACATCTGATAGAGGGTCAAAGAGTAAATTATTGGGAAAACTGGAAAAGACGGGGATTAATAGGGAACTAAGACTTTTTCTAACTGAGAGGAATTTGCAGCCCCATGGGAGGCTACTCATGGAATTGCTCAAATATTAGTCTTGACTGCACTTGTTTGATATTTTCAGCAGCGTCCTTAGCATAGAAAGGTGAAACTGTGCTGATAAAATTTGCTGATGACAGTGGTACTGGCAATACAGGGGATGGTTGGAATAACATGCCAAAAGACCTTGAGGTCACCCAATAACCGAAGGGAGATGAAGTGGAATAGTACAAAATGTAAGATCATGCACGGAAGGAGAAATAACAAGAACTTCTCATGTAAGGTTGTTTCTATGGACCTGTATATGCAAGCTGATATAATGTTTATGAGCTGTCACTGCGATGTAACCTTAAAAAAGGGTAAATAGGATGATCCAAGGCTTATCCAACAAGGTATTTCCCACAGTGAAACGGAAGTGCAGGGGTGTTGCACAAGCTATTGCTAAGATCTCTTATGGAATAACATAAATTGTTCTTGCCAACAGTGTTTAAAGAGCTTGCCAAAGGAGCAATGGGGAGATATCTGGTTGACATGGCTGGAGAGGAAGAGTGTGTGGCATCCTGTGGCATTGCCTCCCAGAAGGCAACAAAGAGAAAATGACAAAATTTCAGGGAGAGATCTGGGCTGATCAGCCTGCTCACTGCAAGGACAGAGATGAAACTCCTTGTTCTGAATGACAGAGATGACCTGGTCACTAAGAACAACCCATCCATGGCAACGCCAAGCTCCTCAGCTGAAAAAAGGGTTCTGCCTGAGTCCTTCTCAGTTGCAAGGCTGCTTCTATTAGCAAAGCAAGCTCATTTAAAACTAGCTTAGATAATAAGTCCTGTATTAATTACCACAGAGTAATTAATATCTTATTAGATTTCGATTACTCAAAGAGCAGGTAGATTTTGGCTATCAATACACCAGACAGCAAACTTCTGAATCTTAACCAAACTGCACCCAAAACACTTGGGGACAGCCCCATAGCAGATATGCCTCTTGACAGTGCGAGTCCACACCTGGAAATTACAGTACTCTTTCTCATGCTCTTTCTCTAAGCAATAAGCAGACCCAAGCTCAATTTATTCTCCTATGAAGCCACATTTGAAAATTGCTCCTAATTGCTTTGTGTGCATCAGCACAAATAAATGAAAAGGAAGACATCTTACTTAATGTTTAACTGTTGTTCTCAGTTTATATGCCAATTTTACATATATTCATAGACATACCAGATATATTTAAAGCTTTATGATAATGTGAGAAAAAAACATTTACAAAGCCATCTGCCAAAGGAAAGGTTTTGGGGTCTGTTGGCTCTTAGCTTTTAGATGAAGTCAACCAAACATTCTCATTCCCAGGGGCCTCTGAATGGTGGCATTAAAAACCATAAAAGGGGCATAGTGAGAAATCTGCAGAATATGTCCAACGCTAGAAAGTAGATATTAATTAGCACAGAAAAACAAGGAGTTTTATTGTCCTGCTCATATCATCTGGTGCATGCTTAATTCACTCATTTATTTTTTTCTAATAGTCTTATCCTTTTATGTTATTACAGTGCTTCAGAAAATCTCAAGGTCTAGGGGGAAGTTTAATGTTTGCTGTTCTGGGATCATTTGAAGCCATGCATTCAAAGCGGACAAAATCACTTTTAAGTCTGCCTGTAGGAAATCTRTCTTGGCAACCAGACAACTAGAATTAGTTATTAAAGGCATGTCAAATGAATAAAGACACCTCTGTAAGGAAAACCGCAAAAGCATTTACTTTTTCTAATATGAATAGCGGGCTAATACCAAATCAGCTTTCATTTTCCACTCTCCCTTCACCTCCTAGACCAGAGGTCAGATCCAATAAAGACTAACGCAACTGAAAATCATTTTGTTTTTTTGCATCTATTACATCGCAGATGTATATTAAATAGTGCCGCCTGGAAATGAAGCAAACTCACATAATCTGATGTGGCAATCTCCGTGTGGAACTGGTTCATTGCAAGGCAAAGAAGTCTGTGGTATTATTAAAGGTCACGAGTCAYACCAAAAAGTGGGGTTTTTTTCCTCCAGAAAAAAAGAGGTAGAGCTTTCTAGTTCTATAATGAAAGTTAAGATACTGAGACAACTACATTCAGGATCAGATTCTACACTTCTTTCTTATACTGGGCAACCCAACTGAATTCACTTAATCAATGAGGTTTGATTTGACCAAGGTCCAAAAGTAAGCATAAGCCTCTTGTAGACTTCTTTGTTAACTGCTGGATAATGTCTAATCAGAACGGAGCCAGAACACCCATGGGTGGGCAAATGACTGTCCCAATCTGGTATTTGTTGAAAGAGGCAACTACAGATTGTGGTTTTATTTTGATCCATTTAGTCAGGAATATGGCTAAAGCAGCCATAAAAACAGTTCTATCTGTAGCTATAAAAAGAGGTGAATTGTTTTGACATCAGGTAGCAAATAAAGTTACTAAACTAGTCAGAATTTCACAGCACCAAAGTCCTTCTTTTTAATACAAATATACTACTTATAAAGTAATTAACCTGTTTAACCAGACACAGGAAAAAATAAACAACAAGGCAAAAGGAAATCTTGTGGATAAAAAAAACATACGTATTACTTACAGAGGTTGCAGGTTAGCTATCATAAACACTTTTTAAGATGACTCTGGAAAAGGAAAAGTTCCAAATCTCATGAAGAATAAAAATTTTTCAATGCATGCAATTCAGTAAAACACAGCCAAGAGGAGCTTCCAGCATCTGGCCTACGCATCACCTAAAAAAACTTCTCCATACTTGCTAAGTGTTAGCCTCTTCTTCATGACTTCCCAGAGGAGAATTTCTYAACCCTCTTAGCTTTAAGACTCAGTGGAGTAAGTGAACTGTCATATATGCCACCACACCACTCCCATTGTCCCAGGAAGAAAACTCTTCACTTGTATAACATACCAAATTAAACACTGAAAAAAGATACCCCTGATTTCTCATAGCATTTTTTGACTTCTCTTCACATCACAGTCACAGCTTAGCTACAATGAGTTTCTCATCACTCAATCCAGATACAACTAACAGAGTGAATCCAGCTGAAATGCAGAATTAGTATTTAACTGTTCTGAGCCAAACACAACCACCAGGGTATTCTCTCAGTCCTTTTTCATATTTATCCATAAACAGTTAGGAAAGATCATGAAGTCATCTAGTTTGACTTCCTGTCTCTCTCATATATATATACCATAGAGCATAGAATTAACCCAGTTGCTCTGGTACTGAATCCACTACATTTTGATTTACCACCATGTATTCCAGATACTTCCAGTGTCAATTTAAGACATCAAGAAATGGAGAAAGAAATCCACCACTTATTTGGTACTTTGTTAACTTTAAAGAACCCTTTTGCAGTAATGACCATCAGTTCTGAAGAGGTAGGCTGATAACTGCCCAGCATGTGCCTTCATCTCTGTATTTCCTGGTTACTGATCATGTTACCTTGATGCAAGACCTGAACTCTAGAGGTTTAGTCTCAGTTGTTATCCACATTCTGGAAAGGCACACAGCCCCATTTCTAAATCTTAACTCTTTGTTAATGCAGTTTGGAGTATTTAACCATTTATGATGTTCACTATTAAAAGAATTCAGTACTTACTGCAGCTCCCAGATTGTCATCAAGGACATGATACACTTATGTCCTCTTGGAAGCATATGGAGATCCCGTTCTGTGGTAATCATCACAGTGTATAAGAATAGGGCCTACCACCCTTGAGAAGTATGCCTTTGGCAATAGCCAGTACTGGGGGCTTAGATTATGGGGAAAATAGCCCAGTAGTTCAGCAGGAAATTTTAATATTATTTAGACAGAAGGCAAGTTCCTTCCTAAACCTCCATAGAGGCTCTTTAGGGTCCTGAGAGCTGAAGATTTAAACCTACACTATTCTAACTTTGAATTTACTTTTTATTCATATGAATCTTCAACATTTTCAAAATATAGCTCATAAATCTTTTCGCCTGTTTGGAAAACTTTGTAGCACTACGATTTTCACATGAACCATAGGTATGTAAATACATATGCCCTTGGTGATTTTAATGGGCATCACTGCTTATTTACTTGCAAAACATAGAGCTGGTTCTAGATATTTCTGAAACACCTTGTTATAACAACAAAGGTCTTTTTGCTTTGAAAACCCACACAGACAGAATCTGCTCCATGTTGGCAGCTTACAGTGCTATTTTGCTATTTTGACTTCAAAGCAATTACCTATTGAAAGATTAGTCAGTTGTGCTCATAGGGAGAAAACTACTCTTGCTAAGGAAAAGGATATCCCATTTAAGTCTGAAGGAAGTATACTTACTGAAGTTGAAAAACATCTAACTTTTCTTGCAAAAACCAGTGAAAGCAGTGCTCTGCTCTGCTCTGTAACAATGGTTTTTATATGAGGATCTTTTCATAAAATAGCCGTAGGACAAGGCTTCAAAGGAGCAGTTGCAAAATTGTCTTGATGTTAACATGCTGCTTATCACATACTAAGCTTATCTGCCAAATTTGATTCACAGCCAATCAGATATATCACAAGAAGTCATGCAAGGAAAGAGGGATCTTGTCATTCCCCCCTTTTCCTTTCCACAGGGCACAGCACAAGGAATGGTACTCTTTCATTTCAACAGATTACACCAAACTTCCATGTTATTACAACTCCACCACTGAGCATATGCTTAATTTCCTGTGCATCCACAAAGTACCAGGGTCTAACAAGGTTGAGCAATATAGTCTGCAGTATTTTCTCACATACCAAGACAATAAGGAACCACGTAAGTTGTCTAACAGATGTCTGCTTTAAGATATGTTTTTAATCACAGAAGGACAAATCTAATAAGCTGAGAATTTTTACTATGCATTTCAGGTTGTTGTCTCTGGTGCCTACAATGGCATTGCATATCTGCTGGGTTTCACCCCATAACAGTAAATTAGAAAAGAGACAAAAGAAATAGATCTGGAAGTCACTCCTATTCCACTCATTAGTATTTTATGGGTTTACAATGAGAATAAAGTAAAATTCATGTGAAAGAGCACACATTCGCCATACTGGATTAATAAAACTAATTTCCTAGTCTTCTAAATCTCCTTCACTTTCATTGATGTGCCTCTCTCTAACGATCTAAACATTTAAAAATTTTTATAATCTTTATGAGTTTACCTGCTGGAAATTAATTCATGTTTTTAGACTACTCTGGTTTTAGCTTATTTGTCAAAGTAAAGACATATAGTATTAAAAGGAGAAATATGTGCTTGAAGCAATTCATTCATAGCATTATTGATTAAACCATACATGACACCTCAGAGAGCGCAGCACACAAAAAACTAAAACTTGAGTTTTAGTTATAAATATAAAACTGTATTCCATATCATAATCTGCAAATTGCCAGAGACATGAGTAGGTAGGTTCAAAAGCGTATTTCAGGGAAAGAAATTGCAGCATCATGCATAATCAGAGCTATAAAAGAAAAGAAGGAGCACACACTTTTTACTGTATAAGGAATCTCTATTATTCTGGTCTCAACTTTCCTCTCATTTCCACTTAAAACATGAACATTTTCTGCACAAAAATATTTGAGCTTTCCTGAACACATTTCTGGCTATGGTTTGCACCCAGCACTTTGCACCCAGCACTTTCTGCCACTGCCACTGGAAATGACGCTGCCTAAGACAAACTATCTCTGCTAGTCTGCAGGTTGGCAAAGAAGTGGGTAGTGGTGACATGAAGCTAGCCCTTACACTGACGTGCTACTACAAAGGTTTTATATGTAGAGGGGGATTTCTCCTCACATTTTTAATCACAAATTATGATTGCATGGAGAAGGTGACTGTTACCAAATAAATTATTTCTCTTAAACTTTATTTTAAAATGTCTGAGGATCTGCACAATCCTTAAATAAAAGGCCAAGAGAAAACATTGGAAAGATTTGTGCCACTGACCACAGAAGCAAGATGTCCACAGATGTGAAAAAACAGTAATAAACAAAAATGTCTTTGGGTCATATGCACTGCATTTCAGGAACTGTGATTCCAGCATGTACAGTTTAGCTCACATTTAACAAAAGTTGTGTCATGTAAACAGTGTACACAAAGAATTCATTATACTTTCATCATTTGTAGATTAGCACAGTAACCAGAATGATGGATTTCTGCACCCACAGCCCACTTACTGCTGAAAGGACTTCTACCCTAYTGCTGCTTTATTATTTTCAGAGTGATAATTCATTATTGAAATCTAAAAGGGCCCTCAATGGTAGTAGAGCATCAGAAGAATTAAATGTTCCAATCCCTACTACCCATAGACCCACGAGTTTTCTGCAAAAGCTTCACAAAGTGACAGGATTTTACATTAAACAGATTCCACATTGCAGTTGGGACTTTCACAAATTTCCCAGTTTTCGCAGACCACAAAATTGCAGAATCCCACCAGAAGGCTATGATTTCTAGTGCATGCTATTGTCTTCTTTATCTTTTTGTATTTGTGAGATTTATTTCTAACCAAATATTTCTTTCAATCCAGGATCAGTTGAACATTTTTACATTTTCATAAAAACTCATAAAGTACAATTACTTTGCATTTCAGTCAGTACTTCCCTGGTGGTAGTGCACCAGCACCAACACTGTTTTATCTTGCAGGGAGAGTGCAGGAAACAACTGCTTCAATTCAAACCACGTGAAAGGCTATAGCTTCACTAGTGCCTCTTGTTCTGTTCAACAACCTGATTTCAGAAGACTGTTTGAAGAAGTTATACAATCCTTTTGCTCAGTTTCTAAATAATAAGAACTGAYAGCCCTTCACTGCAATTGTTGTACATAACATATTGAAATTTTGCTCACAGCAATGTATCATGGAGAGCTGGCAGTGAACCTTATTTTTAAGTAGCTCAACACTCTTGAATTCATTGCCCCTCTTCCCTTGTATGTGTTTCTTCCTCAGGAAAATGTTAGCAGCCTGCCAAAACAACAACAGAACATGAACTTTATAAGGGCAGACCAACACTGCTGGCAAAGCAGCAACAGCCAGACTTGATATCTGAGAAGCACCAGAGCTATTTTAGCAGGTGAATTGGAGGGATGACAACCATGCTTCTGCATATAGATTATAATGCATTGCCTGGTTACATGCTTATATTTTTCTTTCCCATGTTCAGCTTCTCCAGCCAGGAATAGAATCAAATTTGTACCAGGAACATTAAATAGAGTTAAAAAAAGGTAAGGACCCACACCTTAGGATACATTCAGGCACACTGCCCATCTATTCTACCCTGMGTCTTTTGCAGGAATAGGTGAGCACAAAGGTAGGAGTTAGCATGAGTGTTCAAGCCACCAACTAAGAGCAGATCCAGTACTGGTGTACCGCAGTGAAAGAACAGATGACAGAGACCCAGGGAATCTTTTGTGTACAGCTCCTCAASCTAGAAGGGAAAAACTGCAAAAGAAAAAGATATGCCTATATGTCTCTCTCTCCAGAAGTAACTTCTCTGGCAGTTGCTCCTTGGTATTGTGAGCTTATTTTCTTCTCTTACGGAACTCTGTTTTGAAAAGAAGTATTTGCTAATGTATGACTTTGCAACCTACACTCTTCTAAAGGAGTTTTTTGTATACAAAGCAAGATTACAAGAGAAATCGCAAATGTTTCTATGAAATAATACTCTGGGAAAGAAGAGTGATAAATTATCTCTAACGAGAAACTGAAAGTACTTGAGACAATTACGCAGTAGCATATTCAATATTTGACATTTGCCATCTATAGACTTACTGTACTGCATCAGACTTTCATTAGACACTGCAAAATACAAAACTGGCACTGTCCTGTTATTTACAATTTAGTCCTTCTGTTCTACTGAGCTGCAATATGCCTACCACATCTATATATTGTGTCAGGATTATTCAAACTCATATTTATCTAGAAATACTTTTTATCATCCAAATAATTTAGATAAACTGGGATTCTCATTGATACATAACACCAGAAGCCCCTAAAAGCTTCTGGAGAACAGTGTCACATGTTGAGTACTACCCACTGCTCAAGAAATGATGACACTTCTCTGGTTCAATAAGACATTCTTTACCATCCTACAACCCAGGATTATGAAGTCCCTGGCTTATGGGTTGTAATCAGCCTACCCGGAAAACTCATCTGGCATGTGATCCTTATTAGTCACAAAAAGCTGATGGAGTGCTTGATAGCCACTCTCTGTTACCATCTTTCCCCAGTGTGCTTCAAATTTACTGTACATGAGGCAATCAACTCTTTCCCCTCACCAAGCAAATGACAGCACGCCTCAAATTTACTGTGCATGTGCCAACCAACTCTATTGTCCATGTGATGAAGTACTTCAAGGTGACCAAAAGACAGGCTCTGCAACTGGCTGCAGATTACAATGTGGAAGTTAGAAAGTCAGGACACAGGTACTCCACTTTCAGAATTTGTGCCATTTCATGTCATTTTCCCTCACAAATCCTGTTTCCTTTGAAATTATTACATTTGAGAGGACCAGAATTTGATGGAAACAGCCCTCAAACTCCTGTGTAAAGTCCATCCTTCCTAAATCCACCTGAAACACACACAGACTTTGCAAGGAGTGCAAGGAGTGTTATGTTCATACACAATTTGTCAACATGGCAGTTCTCAGTTTGATGCCAGTCTGCCCAGGTTGCCTAACTAAACCAGAAGTGAGACAAATTGACTTACATTCCAAAAGAAGTTTTGTTTTTAAGGGAGCATGTAAGAAAAGGTAGAAGCAATTCTCTACTCAAGTGCCTGAAGCTTAATTCAAGTGCCCAATTCACTAATGATGTTGCAGACAGACATAAATTACATCTCTCTCCTCAAGTGAATGGAGAGACGCAAAGGTCATTCACACTGAGACTTTGCCTTCACTGCAAAGCAAAGGTATGTGTTTTATTGTGGGGTGTACAAGTCAGCTCAGCAAAGTTTTGCTGGTAAGAAAAATCACAAGGAGACATGCAGGTCTTACCTAACTGGCAATAAAAGTTACAGTTAAGTTGTCTCCATTGGGATTCTACTGCAGATAACTAACATGCAGTGGTTAATAATGGTTTGTGGAATATGTATTTTAAACAGTGAAAGGCAAATTTACCTCCTGATGCAAGCTTCCTAGATACCAAGATGGTAAAGGCTGCTGTGAAGATAAGCTGAAAAAGAACATATTTTCTACCAAGCCCTGGCCATAATATCCTTGTAGATTGGCACCATTAACTTTGAGACTGAATTGCCCTTCTATGACTTCTTGAGCAGGAGAGGAAGTATAGCTACTTCTTCTCCAGCGTCATGGACATCATGGACTACACATGAAACATATCTGGAATAACCTTTACTCATTGGCTCCTAGTCGTTCTGATGTTGCATGACCCAATTGCTCTCTATTACTTACACTCTCTGCACAAAATCTCACCTTAGCTAGCTATACTGATAAAGCTATTGGTTTCAACACTGTGCTATTTTGAACAACTTAGATACAGAATTTTGAAAATAGCAGGTTAAATACTATGAATCTCAATCGTATTGTAACTCAGATTACAGCAACATCATTAACTCCAGACTTACTACTAATTGACACTAGTGTGAGAGGAGGAATCCATTTGTATCTATGATTTGAAAATGTCTCTCTCTTCAGGAAACATCAGAAAACTGATCAAAAAGATGTAACAAAAATTTTTAATCCAGACTTAGTCCCCTGAAAAGATTTGCACACATTTGTCACATTACCACTTTGATGAAGCAATTCAGACATTGCAGCAGTAATGTTTTTTGACCTTTTAATCAATTCCATTTTGCGAGTACTCCATCTGAGAACCACAAAGGGTATTTACGGGATCCATTCTCTGGAGTCGATGGAAACTTTCTGTCAAATAACCATCTGCAGAGACAGATAAAACACATAATGACAGGATACATTTGTGGAGAATCTGAATGCATTGAAAAAATAAATCTGGACCTGAAAGCAGATGAGTTAGAACAAAGAGACCCAAGAAAGATGTAAGGCAACAATTAGGTCTGGAAAATTAAAAATACTGAGAAATTTAATCAAACAGGACAGTCTAATCAATGAAAAGCATGCCACATGCTCTCTGAATAACTGCATTCCTTTTTTTTTTTGTGGTGGTAGTAACAGCCCATATTTAAGGTAATTGCATTCCTATAAAGCTCAGTAGTCTATGGCTACCATCATTTTCATATTTATCACATGAGGCTTCATTCTCATTCCCCTGAAGTAAACAGCAGCTGTCAGTGATTTCAGTGGAAGCAGCAAGGACATGGTTGTTTGATGTGTAAATGATGTGGACTTCCAGCATGAACAGCTTCATGATCTTTTATTTTATTGCCTTTTCCTCGAAGAGGGAATTAGCCTATCTGATGACATAGACAACCTGAGCRCTTCTTCATGGTAACATGTACTCAGACACTACACAAGTAGGTGCCCTGTGCACTGCTCCCCTTCTGAGTTTGGTGTAACTATGYCACTACTCAAAACTGGTGAGGATACAAGAATTAAGCACACATCTTAAAGCTAAGTTGAATGCAAATGTACAAATAAATCCATTCATTAAACAATCACACGAATGACTATTATTTACCAGTTCTGTATCTACAGCACTTTTACCCAGAGAGATGGGTGAAATCTCTTTAGAGATGTTTCTGATGTCACATCTAGACCAGCATTTAAAGGTGTGATGTTAAACTGAGTTACTTAGCATAATCTAACCAAAACCTAAATGAAAAAAAGAATTTTTTTTGTCTGTCTACACATAAATGTCTACATACCTACATTTCCCAGCCATATAACCCTTAATGGAGGATACATCTCTGTTTGGTAAACGCATCTTATATAGCTTATCTTTTTTCCCCACATTAAAATAAACTATGCTACTTTAAACACTTCTATAGCAATGTAATCACACCAGCTTAGAAGGAGCTAGACCGGTACAAAAGCACAAATTTTGTGCAATCTTTAGGATTTTAGGTCCAATATTCAGAAAGAGTTGTAACTGTTACACACGTCACACACACAAACTTCTGAATACCCTGGACTAGCCTTACTGTAAAACAACGTCACAATCTCCATTCCTTTGATCAAATATTCCATCAGACAATAGAAGTGCTAATAAGAGGAATATTATTTGGAATTACTGTGTTTTCCTGGCTGGCAGGCTAACTCCATTTTCCTGATAGGAGATTACAGAGATTTAATTAAAGCTACCATGTTTTAATAATGGACTCATTTAATAGAAAAGCTGCTTTGGAAAAGGACAGTCAGTCTAAATGCCAGTCTGTGTCTGGGACCTTCATAAAGTTCTTTCGTACTTAATATTTGCAGCCAAAACAACAATTAAGCCTTTGTTAATAATGTCCCTGCAACAGAATAGTGGCAGTGAAACTGCAGAAGTTAACTCTTTCATTCTAAATCTTATTATTGTTTCCCAATGCCATGTTTTTTTAAGCGATGGTAAAATAATCTTCAGTGAACTCCATACCTATCCCTGCAGAAGGCAACCTGGACCTGACCATTGCTTGGCCAAGACTTGAGTAAAGCTCAGTTCCAACCTGTTTGAAGGACTAATCAAAACAGGCTAGAGAGAGAAAATTACAGTTGGCTATATTCATTAGAAAGAAAAATGTCTCTCTTAAAAGCAGTATTATGTCAAATAATCAGTGTGCTGATAGGCAATCAGAAATTAGCTTGTATATAAAGACTGTTTCCCTTTTAATTCTCAAATAATAAAAGGCAATATTATTGGGATGCAAATATGCTGAAAGTTGTTTCAAAAATTTATAGTTAGAACTATCTGGAGTCTGACATTTATAAACTATAGACTGTAACATCTAGAAATACCAGCCTGAATATAGTATCTCTTACACGCTTTCTAAAGCCTGCTGTTGCTTTAGAAAAAATAACATCGCACAGTGACACTAAGTGACATCCAAAAAGAGCTTTAATCTCAGTTTCCTCTCAATTATCAATCGTTTTTATTTCATTGTATCTTCATTTCTCAATTTCTCTTCATGGTCTCTTCTTGCTTTCCATTTGTCTTTGGTTTTCCCATCACAAATTGGGAAGATGCATTTTATTTTAAATCAGAAAGCTGCTTCTCTCTGTTGTTCATTCTATTCCACTGTGTATTTCACATTTTGGTAGGCTGACAATATACTTATTCTCATACACTTCCCTCATCTGGGATTGTGTTTCCAGTAAGCCTCCCCAAAGCACTGTAATACTTACTAGCATACATTTTGGCACACATGAAATGTGTAATTGTATTTATATTCATGCCTTTTGCATGTATAAATCTATATAGACCTTGAAAATGTTGCAAGTGTTTTTCCTAAGCTTTTTAACAATTTGACCCAACTGGTGTCACTTGCTTTAAATTCCAATATGACTTTTTTTTGTTACCTATATCAACATAAAACAACACACAAACTTTAAAACAACCAGATGCAAAAACCCACCAAGCAAAAAATCCCTTATTTAGTTTGCAGGAAAGGCTTGAAATATATATAAATAAATTTAATTATCTCTTAACTAACTTCTTTTACCATCCCAATCAACAGTAATATAATTTGCTTTGAAAAGAAACACAGAAATGTAGTCTATGTAGTATTTATAGATATTAAGACTATTATCAGCTCTTTTATGTAAATACTTTTTTTTAAACAAAGTACTCTCAAGCATGGTCATATTATATGTAGAACTTGTGCGAGGAAAGTACTAACAGCAAAACATGACATTAAAATAACGTCAAGTGTCTCAACAAAAATCAATTTTAAGTTAAAGCTGACATTCCACTCTGATTACTGTCCTGTGTCATTCTTCCTGGGATTTCAGAATAGCTCCTGATCACAAGTAGATAGTACACAGGGTTTAATATCTAGAAACACCTAGAAGAATTGTATTTAAAATAAATAAAAGCATATCTGAGCAGATTTTATAAAACAAATTTCTAAAAATACGTATTTTATGGGAGCTTTTGAAGTTCCTTCAATCTAAAGAGAATTTAGAGGTTTGATTCCCTCCAAAAAACAATAGAAGAAAGACTAGTGCAATATAAAAGCCTAACATTAGACCCTTAACTCATCACACAGGTTACTGCACAATTCTTAGGACTCTTGAGTGGTCAACTTTCTCACTGGAAAAGCAAGCACTCAGAGCGGGTCATTTGTTTAGGTATGTCCTTTAGGTATGTCTTTTTCAAATGTGGCTACAACTTAAAGCAAAAATTCTGAAACATCCTTTTAAAAACAATGCTGCCCATATAAAGCCAGTGCTGCCAAATTATATAAGAATGGGTATACGTAGAACAGCAGAATATACGCATTTGGAAAATTCAGCAAAATGGCATTAAATTGTGCAAAGCAATTAGAACTGAATCTTTGCATTCTTTTCAGATTACTGAACTATGTATGGCTATTCAATTTTTTTCAATTACAACATTGTGCAGAGCTATATATTTCAAAGTGCTTCTCTAGGAACTAATATATAGTTCAACCAGGGTGGTATCCACAGTGTCACCACCAAGGGCAAATGGATAAAGTTACCTGAGGGAATTATTCCTTTGTGGCAGGCTGAATTAGTCTTTTTAAATGACAGCAGCTGAACAATCAACTCTTATTTGTTTCTGTTTCTAATGGGGAGGTGTTAGGCAGGACAGCCTTGTAATAAAGGTTTTCTGTGAGAAGAAACTGCCAGTCTTAATAACAAAATTACAGCATTGAAAATAGTAAATAGAAAGACCAAACAGCCCTGGAGGTTTGAATTAGTCATTGAAAATAATCTATATGCTATGTTTAGAGACATTGTTTTAGTCAGAGAAAACAATTGCTTTTTTTTTTTTTTTTTAACAGTTAATCAAATATAGCATTACTTTTCAGTAAAGACTGAAACAGGGGCTTCAAACACCAATGGATTAGTAGCAAATGAATGTAGCATTATAAATGAGTCCTAATAACTAGAGATTTTAGAGAAATAACTTGTCCCCATTAACATATTTGGTGAGTATCCATAACGTTGTTTACACAGCCTGCAATGCACTGCCCTGCCCTTAGGTCAGAAAATATCAACAGGCAAGTAAAATAAAACTAAACTCTCAGTAGGATAATCATATATAGATCATCAAGATAACAGTTTCCAATTCATCAGCATTTTGGAGTAAAACAGTCACCTTAACTCTAACTGAACTTACTCTAACCTAAAAAGTAACAGTCTCAAAGACTGAGATTACTCCAACAGGGAATTAAACTCAACACCTGCCCTGAATTGCCAGAAGAAAGCAATCCTGCCAGGCTGTGGTTTGACACGTTAGACTGCTTCCATCAGGTACCAGGCAGCAATTTCCACCAAACATGAACAGGAGCGGCTGTTTAGGTGATGTTTCTGTGCGAGAGAACCAGAACCAGAAGTTCAGTAGGTAAAAAGCCAAACACATCTCTCCAGCTTTATAGCACAGGCACTCCCTGACAGCACAAGGGATCTCTGCTTCTGTCCTGCTCCAAGAGCGCTCCTGAATTTTATCCGATATCTGTTTAAGACAGTATGGCTCAACCAGCCTTTACGCCTCAAAGGAGATCTAGAGCAGCTGCTCAGGAGGCCAACACACAGATCCAAGCCACTACCACTACAAAAATAAGACATCCTCCCACCAACCTCCCCATTCCCACAGCCAGCTGGTTAAACTAGGGCCTGCAAGCCCAGCCCCAGTCCTCAGAGGCACGGGCAGTACCCTGAGCAAGGCTAGATCTCAGAAACCCTCTCTCTACACTAAAGATTATGCCCAAACTTACTCCCTTTTTGTAGCCAGTGGATCCTGACTTTGTCTGTGTGCAGTGAAACTACAGTTTGGCTACTTGGTCTCCTATTCCTGAGGCACGCACCTACCTACTATCACCTACCACTCCAGAGCAACGGAAGTCTTTCTAGAGACAGACCCTTTCCTGAGACCACTGTGTCATACCCTGAGGGAGCTTCCCTGTTATCTGCAAGATGAGTTCAAATGCTTTAGCTGTATGAGTCCCCTGTCTTTCCAATGAGTGCACCCTCTTGATGTGGTTGACATGGCTTTGGTCCAGTAAATGATACCTTTCCCCCAAGTACAATTGCAAATTTTATCCTCATCAACTTCTTTCTTACCCATATATGCAGGGAAACCCTTGCTTGTAAACTTTGTATTTTATTTTCACTTGTTACTGTCTATAGCTTTTTCTAAGCACCAATACGTTGATTCCATTATCATACTGGCTTATAAACCTACATCCAAACTAAAAGTGCTTCATTCCTCTCAAATCACCCAACAGGTAAACATACCTCAGTTATGTGCAGAGCAGTATTTCTCAATATGTATTGTGCTTTGTATAGAAATTTTGCATCTACTTCAAACTCAGAGGAGACTCCTGTGTCATGTTTTATACAGCTACATAGTTTGGCTGAATAAAAACTCTTGCCTCTTTATTCAGGTCTTGCCTCAGTTCTACCCTCAGACAACAGCTACTAAATTGTTTCCAGCTTAATTTACCTACTGTGCTGCTGTTCAGTGCTCCCCTGAGGAATTCCTATTTAGTGGTATTTTATCACCACCCTTCTCTATGCTATACACTCTGTGAGCACTTTCAAACTCTTTCCAGGTGATGGTAGCTTCTCTAATTCCCACATCTCCTTCCAAATGCTAGGCATTGTCTTGACTCAAGTATGCCACAAAAAAAGCAGGTTTTTGTGGATTCAGACTGAGCTTCACCTACCTTTTGATTTTGTGTCTCTTCTTTATAAGACTTTGGATTCACCAGCATATCCACACACGTTTTTTTCTCCAGAGATTGCATTCTGAAGTCTGCCCAGCAAATTCTGAATGCTTCCTTAGAACTTTTTTTCTGACTTTTCCTGTAATTTGTCTCTGTTTTTTCTCCTCAGTATAAATCTGGATATCATCTGCAATTTCTCAGAGCAAAGGATTCTGTTAGATGTCTACTTTATCCAAGACAGGAGTTTCTAATTGATCACAAAACAAGTTTGCGTGTGACACAGTAGGCTTTTCCAAAGGACACCATTCACAAGGAAAGGGCTTTGTACGTTAGGCCTTCTCGGGCACAAGTAGTAAATGTTCTAACCACAGGAGTGACTGAAAAGCTGAGGTCCTTTCCCTCCCTTGCCTTTTAAGTGAGGATAAACATGCCCCGATCTCATAAAATCAAACCCTACAAGTGAGACTGTATGAATGTTGTGAATTCTGTCCAGGATTAGAGAGAACCCAAACAGGCAGAATTTTGAAGACTTTTAGTTAAAGAGTATTGCTTTTCACACACATATTTTTGGGCTGTGTACACAGAATCTATTGAGTTTTAGCTCTTTCTTACTAGTTTAATTTTCTTCAACAAAGTTCAGTTTGAGGCTTGAAAATACACTGCCATTGCAGTGAGTAACTTGGGAATCCCAGGCCCTGCTCAGAACTTGAAAGATTACATCAGGCTAGGGAATATAAGAATATAAACAGTTAAAGGGTATTGTAAAACATAGTTGTGCTTGAACTGCTGAAAACAGATAACTACAGAACACCTGTAGTATTTACATCCACTTTAAGAATCTAGCCCTACTAGCTAGAATTCATTCAGAGGGGCTTTAGAGGTGTGATGCAGAAAGCCAGGTTTAGATATAAAAAACTACAGAGATGATAGAGGCTGAATATGCATGGCCCAGGGTGATGATTCACCATTACCTGTCTGCTGAGCTGTGAAACTGGAATGGCATCGCTTCTATTTAGTGATTGTAAATAAACTGGCAAAAGTGAAAGAAGATCAAAGCCAAAGGTGAAAGGATGGGATGAAAATAAGATAAATAGTGAGAAAGATTGAATATCAGGGATTTTATTGCTTGCTAATGGATTTAACAAACCCAAATATGTGACAGACTAGAGCATCTCTGTTGCTTAATTGCAAAACCATATACTTTGCAAAAGCTAGAGAAAGCTGCTCTAGATATATAGTGCTATTGTAGTCTATCCTTGTAAAGCAATTAAATTTCACCATGCAGAAATATTAGCCCTAGAAAACTAGATTTATAGAGAGAATTGCATGTCAATCTAGGGGCTGAATTTACTGCAGTCTCCTGAAGGAAGATCTTTGAAACCAAACCCAAACTTTAACAAGACAGAAATGCTTAAATAAAGTACTTTACAAGGTGTTACCATATCCAACCAAAGTTCACACACAAATAATGTCATTTGCAGCAACACTTCAGGAAAAACAAGAAATTTTTAAGGAGGAGTTTTATCATAAGCCAAACATCGGAAAGGCAGATGATAGTAATACATTCTAATTACTGCACATTTTTCTAAAATCCTCAGGTGTCAGTAAAACTTTGAATAACTAGGTGTGACAGCATAGAGAAGGCACAAGGCAAGCTCAGGAGTGACTTATTGGTGCATTAACTACTCTAATGATAACTGCCTGCGTACATACTATTGTGTATAGCCTGTGTCAGACTTTCCCCTGAGCAGAAGTGGAGGGTGGGAACATGTGATGGGGCAGTTAGAGGAGAAGAGCTGACAGGCTGTGTCGTTACCTTGGCCAAGTGTACTCACCCAGAGACACGTGGTGACCACAATTACCTTCATCACCTGTCTGGAGCCTCCAGCCTGAGTCAAATCTCTCCTCATATGTGATACTACCTGCCGGAGGCATTTGCCTGTGCTACCTCCAGCCTCCATACGTGGTGGTAACCTGGGAAGCTAACCCAGGAATCTCCATCCCAGCCAGTCTCATGTTACCTTGTTCCTGCAGTTTTAGCTGAACTGTTTGGAGGTTTCTGCTTTTAGGCTCCACAGTATTTGGAGAGTCCAGTGCTGGAGACCGATTCAGTATCTGGCTTATAGGCACTACTAGAGAAGTGGCTGCTTCACTGGGCTGACAATACTGGAGGACTATGAAGTGCAATTGCAGATGAGTTCTAGCTAGAAAAACAAGGTATAAAAGTAGTCTCTTGATAGTCTGGGTGCCAGCAGGGCTGTTTGTCTTTTGACCTGAAGCAGATTTGTAGATCCAGGGAACAATGCAGAGTCACTGTTCTTTTGTGTCCTGGTATTGTTCTTCCATTCTGCTCAGCCTGATCATTTCCCCACAAACAATGGCCACACTTCAGCTAGGACCCACACTTGACTGCTTATTTTAATAGGCTTCTGCCTGTCATTTTGTATTTTATTTGTCCCCTCTCCAGCCCCCATCACTATARCAATTTCAATTATAGATCATTTATGATTTCATACTGTGTTGTCCTTCTGACTTCTTCATTTGTCCTAAAATCATTTCTCTTTACAYCTGGCACTTTTTGAAGTACTCGTATTTCTACTGCGTATCTGTTTCATTTAAGACCGTAATTTCTGGTCCATGGAGTAATGCTGCTAGGGCACTGGTCTGATAAATTTCTCTTTTGATGCCAATGAAATGCTTTTCACAGCCAGTGGTGTTGATTTCTTTGCAGCACTCCAGGTATAGCATATCCCCTTTTATCTGTCATATCTACCCTCATTTTCAATAAAAGCTGCAGCAATATCAGCTTTCTACATATCAATTTTTCCTACAGCAACATTGCTGCTTTATTTTAGCAGTTTGCTTATTGCTTTTCTCTCAGAATGAAGCTGCTTTGTGGCCCCTAACATTTATTGCAAGTCCAGACCAACTGCACCAAATCTCTAACAAATCTGAAGTGCATTATCAGTAACCTGAACATCCATGGTGTAATGTCAACCACATGACTAAGAAACTCAGCCCTTGATCAGACAAATGCCATGCTGTCCAATACAATAGTCACCATGAACAACTGAAGACATTTGGTAAAATAAAATTTTACTCTAAAACAAAGAGAATGCTTCCCTGTCTAAGGAGAACCTTACTTTTGTCATCGAGTCACCCATTGTTTTTACAGTGTTCAATTCTTTTGAAGAGAGTAAAAGCTGAATAAGAAGAGGAGCTGTGATGTGTAGAAATCGCATCAGTAATCTGGTGTGGTCAATAATCAATATAAACAAAACATCCAAGAATAGAAAAAACAATTATCTCACTTTGAGGTTTCAYTGTTTTGTTCTGCCACCATTTTCTTCCTTTACAGAGTAGAGCTTTCTTTCTCAGAACTTTACATAGAATTATAGTGGTGTCTATACATGTGATTTTGGGGAGAAGTTTCAGGTAGGAGATGTTAATATACAGGCACCTTAATGCTGCTCCTCACCAACCCAGATCATGAGATCACCTGGTAATATTAGATACCCAGTTTCATTTTTGTTTTTCAAATGATTCTAGTCCACAGATTTCCAAAAAACATTGACAACATGATGTTTAACTGATGTAGTGTGGTCTTTTGAAGTTTTGCAATATGAACATCATTCATTTCAATGAGATCTATTGCTCCAAAGTCTCTGTCAGCATCACCCCAACCAAGGACTGGAGAAATGTTACCAGGAGAAAAGTTCAGCAGGCCAAGCCAAGCCTTCGAAGCAATGGGGAGAATAGCTGTCTGTCTTCCAAAAAATTCCCTGGATGCAAAGGAAAAACACCAATGATGCCTTTCTCCTGCCGCTGTTCCAAGAATGTGTGAAAGAAAGAACGAGAAGGGGGGCAGGAGAAGCACACAGAATCCATATGCTATAGTGTGCTTGAGGCTTCAAAAAGCCATAATCTGTCCCCTGATTCCCGTCTCTCAAATCATATCTGTAACTTCCATCAGCAAAAATCCTAAAATATTTGCAGTAAGCACTTTTGCACATTTGGCTATTAAAATCAGCAACAAAAAACATCCAAGCTGCACCAGATGCTTCCTCAAAATGCAGTGGGTGTTCCTGAAAAGGAGCATCAGCTTGCTGTACATTGATTTAGATTTTTTTTTTTTCCACTAAGACTGTTTCCACAATGCAGAACACATTTTATGGATGGTCTAAATTAAATAGACTTCAAAAATTATGTCAAGTTACATGCACTGTGCAGAAGAAAATACACATCTTTATCATCTTTGTTTTGCTACAACAAAACCGAAAACAAACTAACAAAATATATTAATAAATGCAACAAGGCATTTTATTCTAAGTAGTTCAAATTTTCCATAACAACAGGCCTTGCAGATCATCATTTAAGATACTTCAGACCAACAGTTACTCAATTATTATCAGCTTGTGGCTGGAAAATGATCATTTGTATACACACGACAACTAGCTCAGAGCCAAATACCAAATGAAGAAGGTTTTCTTGGTTTATTTGGAAGGTTTGGGCTTTTTTTTTTTTTTTTTTTGTGCAATGTTGGCTTTTTTTAAATTAATAAAACGAAGCTTTCCTGGCAATTCATATGCCTATAATTTATAAGACCTGTAGTCTGGCAGTCTTAAATGGCTATCTAGTGGTCAAAATAAAAGGAAAATGATCCCTGTGTCACTGAAACAACATACATTTGTGGTCTGTGCTACAGCTTTATTGGCTGGAAACACTCCCAAAGCTGGAAAAACATGAATTACATTTCATTTTGCTAACTAGATTTAATAACCAAGATGTGCCCAAAATAATTAGCTAGATTTAAAGTAATTTAGGGCAACAATTCCAAAGTTGTTTGATCCTAGGTTAAACATTAGCCTGTGATGTCACACAAGCCAAACAAACCACAATTGTGAAATATTTCATTGTTTTGATTTTTTTTTTTACTTACCATGACACACTGGCTTCTTTGGAAACTGAAACACTAAGTGTGATGTTATGTTTCTCAGATTAAGGAAGCGTTCTGATTGACTGATAATCATTTTAATATGGAGCTTTAATCTAGGCAAACCACAGGGCTCAGAGCAGACGTTCAGTGTGTTTCTGAACTGACAGCCCTATCGCCTTTCAGCAAAAAACATACACACTTTTATTCTACTCCCAGAATCTCCAAACCTGGTATTTTAGGACACACCAACCCAGATTGCAGCTAGAGCTGCACTCTTAATAGCAATTAGATACAGTTTTTCTCATCTGAGCTTTCAAAATTCCCAACGCAGACATTTCATTCTAAATAAGCATCTGGTCATGTCTCAGTAACAAAGAAAGATAAAGTGTTCCTGATAGAACTTTGCCCTCTGGTCAAACTTCTCTTTTCACTAGGGTCTTTCATTTATTTCTTTTTGAAAACTATTTGCACAGGCCTCTAATGGAATGTCAATAGGCAAATTCACTAATACAGGGAAAAGTGATCCAATACTCTGAATGTAGTTTTTAGGGCAAARGAGGAAAACTGAGAGCCTTTAATAAACAAAGAATATATAATCAAGTAAATAGATCAAAACTGATATAGTGATGAGGCTTTCCGGCTGCTTTCACTAAGGTTTAAACATGGTTATGTTATCTCATACAGGGCACAGGAAAGCCATACCACGACCATTCAGCACAGTCCGGCTAAACTGCCGTCCCTCTACCCTTCTCAATCATGTTCTCCTACCATGAAGCATCAGTTTTCTTTCTTTGCTAATCGTGGAAAACAAGCTGACATTTTGCATTCAGTTTGGAAATAAATACCATCTTTCACCTTAAACTGTTTAGTACATGCACTTTTTTGTCAGTTGGACGAGTATATCAGTCTCCAGCCGAACTGGTGGTGGAACCACAGCACCATCAAAGTCAGGGGTGCTTCCCTGCCCAGAATGCCCTTCTGCATCTCCATCATCACCTTGCACTATGTTGCCTGAACCAAAAAATATATCTTTAAGCTTCTGATTTGCTAAAAAGAGCATTCACTGATATGACAACGTGGTAAGTGCTGACATTTTAGTGACGCTCCGTCTTTAATATGTAGGCTAGACAGAAACAACATAAGTTAAGATACCCTTGAAAAGGCAGACACCAAACACGTACCAGTCTCTTTAATAGTGTGAGACAGCACATATCAGTAATATGCAGAATGCAACTGGATATTAATTAAGGATGCTGTCCTGAAATAGCTCCTGAAAAGCACTTTATATTCCCAGTTCCTTCTGACATTAAATGGACCTGAGGAATTGATCAGTTTGTACCTTCTAGAAGACACCACCAAAAATTTCACAGAAGGAAGCCCAAAGTAGGAGTTCTATTTAAAGTGAAGTTAGTAGGACCACTGGAGGTTGCAAGGACTTGTTAAATAGACTGGGAGGAGTTCTTGGGATATACAGTGTGTTGGGGGTAGTGCTGATTCTGTGCTATGGCCTCCTTAATACATTCTATATGCAGGGAGCGAGGGAGAGAGGACCATTTGATGTTAATTTATTCTTTTCCTTTCAGAGCCTTCATCACATACCAGCATCACATACCTCTTGGCTCTTGGAATTGTTTGGGGGAAAAAAAAAAAAAAAAAGAAAGAGAGAGAGACGAGGTTGAAGGAACAGAAATTCTAGAGCAATCTGTAGACAGGGCACAGCTGGAGAAAATGGATTATGTCTTATTCTGGCTACAAGCTTAAAAAAAGAAAAAAAATTCTAAGCACACATGCAAATTCCTCCTCTGATATTGCCACATTGGCTGCTTTCTTAAAGTCTATCTATAGGTGCAGGCAGAAAAAGCAGTCTTTCTAACCAAATCCAGATTCTTAATATGCTCTTAATCTCTCCTGTATTTGTGCTGCACCATCACAACATTTTGTTTTCCCTTAAGAAGTAAAGCAAATACTCTGCAGCAGCAGATAGACTAATGGCAGTAATCAAACCAATCTGTGATATGTAATTCCTGGAAGGTAAATATATTCCTCTTAAAACAACAAATGAATGATTTTCTTTGCATACCTTTCTCCCAGAAGAAGGGATAACAAAATTCTTGTACCGGCATGATGCTAAGATTTCTCTCCTGGGCTCTGTAAACAATACATTATAAGAGGTTATACACATGTACTGCAAATACAATCTGTTTTTACAACTAGGCTACTACCAGAACATGAATGATAAGCCAGTTTCTTCCGTGTACTCCTGACACTTCTCTTTAGAAATCAAATTTCACTAACAATGGAAACTGATATTTCAACCAGAGGTGATTTGGGGCTCAGTGAACAACATCCAACTATCTGTAATATTACACTGCTCTGTGGGTTGACAGCTCATATTTGAGCTTCAAGTGACTGAAAATAAAACAGCCTCCAAAAGCTCCCCTGCCATAAACCAGGAAGAAAGAAAAAAATGTACCCACCTACACAGATTAAGGTCCACCACTTCCCAATAGAGTAATGCTCAGTCAGGATTTGGAGGTTTAGCTAGCCCTGCACAGATGTCCACTCACACAGCTAATTAACATTAAAGCTCATACAGTAGCAAAGCAACTTAATTCCATTTCTTGAAGTTATTATTCTCACTGAAGTAGACCCAGAAACCATGGATGTTAACTCCACTACAGAAATGGTTGCTCCCTGCTGAGTTGTAGCATTTGTCTTATGTATATAGTACAGCATAGCATGCAGACAACTGACCAGGCTCCAAACAAGCTAACCCCAGGGAAAAAAAGCAGTTCAGCTGCAGCAACAAGAAGCCTTGCATATGCTAATAAACCTCCATGCTTTGCTAGAGAACTAACTGAGCACTATCGTGCAGCAGGGCTGGCTGTGGTACATCAGGTAGCGCATTTAAGGCCAGTTCTGGGATATCCATGTTAAACTGCTGTCTGCAACATCCTGTATTGCCTTACAGCCTGATGTTATACTGACTGCACCAATTGAGAACCTCAAGTCTTGCTTCCAAACAAGGCAAACGGAATTCAGCCTCTGACTTCTTCAACTCATCTTTTGTATTTTTCAAGCCATAACTAGAGATAGTTGTGCTCCTTTCAAAGATGAGAAACTTTTCTATGTAATCCCTTTTATAACTTTAGGCATCAAGGCAGAAAAATGAAACAGCACACCTTCCATCACCATGTAAGCTGACAGAGAGTGCTATTTCCTCTCTGGGTTGTAAACACAGAGGCTATCACCTTAGTTAGCAAAAGTTGCAAAGCTCAGGAATTGCAGCCACACATCCATACACCCTACAGGGGGTCTCAGGTACACGGAGACCTTCACCATTCACCATTCCCATCTTCAACGTTACTGATACACATACATGCATTAACCTGTGGGGCCACTGCCTCCTCTCCTGGAATATCAACACTGCAGGACAAATGCTTTCATAAACTGTTGCAAACCAGATTAAAATGCAGCTATTTCAGAATGCTGTCCCAAAGACAAAAACGTGTTGTTGAAAGGAAACCATAGTGTTCCAGAGCACAGCCAGCAGACACTACCAGACTGACAGCTACGTCAGCTGTAGATGTTCCTCCCTGGTATCTTACCAGGACAGGTTGCTTTTGCCCTGAACAAAGCCGTTTTGAAAGTCCAATTAGGACAAAAAGTCCTCCTACTTCCTAGCTTCATTGCAGTGCCACTGCGGATAGAAGATGCCCAAAAGAGTTAAAGTCAGCATGTGAATGAGGGTAAACAGTCACTAGTATTTTGTTCTTCCAAGAGTTTTTTTTCCTGCCAGGGAAGGCCTCCTAAAACATTTTAGTCATATCAGACTTGCCATCTGCTTGAATAAATTAGCCTTTAAAATAATTTGTCAATCCATCTACACCAGCAACATTTATTTCATTAATTGGAAGAATTAGCTCTTTGTAGCAAGTCAAAGAATGGGGAGCCAAAATATACCGTACTTTCTCCCAAGTGACCMAGAGACCCTTGGACGAACTCTTGGGGTGCCATTAAAATTAATAGTTATACAGAAAAAATAGCATTTTAATGTTTATTTAACGTAGCTACCTTTCCAAAAAAAGGAACTTTCAACATTTTCAAACATCTGGTTGCCTTATTTTTTAGTTAGTTTCTCCAGTGGTATGAGCAGAACGTCTTCAATTTAGAAAAGATAAGTCTATATTCTTATCCACATGGATGCTCTCAGATTACAAGTAGTGGAGGAGGAGGTGGAGATACATAAATACCTTCTAAAATTGTTTTAGGACTGGCATATTAAATTTTAGAGGTCCAAGTTCTACTGTCAGTTACACTAGTGAGATCAGTGAAGTTAGCCTGGAGCTATAGTTGTGTATCCAATACTAATCATGCCAGAAACTGCTGCATTTTAAGTATAAAAGTACTCTATTACAAGGTAAAAGCAAAATTAATTATAACAGATAAAAACAGAATTAATTTGTTTTTTTAAGTGGCTAAAATGTTTACCCGGATACTATTGTAATGGAAAGGAAGATATATGGCCACAAACCTTCCAAATATAAACACACACACATACATATATATACACATACCTCTGTGTGTGTGTGTATATATATATATATATTTTTTTTTATCGTAAAATTTTAACACCATAAACACTGGTATATATTATGTACTATATATGTAGGTTATACACTGTATACACTATACCCTTGAGAATCTTAAAGTTCTCTAAAGTATCAATAAACAAATTCAGCCTAGGCCTGCAAGTAAAGGATGACTAAGATGAAACAGAATAAAAATAATTCTAGCAAGAAATAAAAATGATCAAAATCCCTCCCTGTACCCTATGTTACAGAAATGTTTTGCAGCTATTATGTCTCTCTTAAAAGAAAACAGATTGATAAGTTTCAAAACCTAGGAAAAATGGACTGTTATCACCATCTAATCTGACCTCCTCTGTAACACAGGCCAAAAAAGTTCAAATCAGTAACAACTGTCGCAAGGCCATAATCATCTCTTTGGGCTATTAAGGCTGGGAGAGGCAGTACAGACTAGTGGACAGAGCACAGGGCTGAGACTCAAGATGTCTGGGTTTTAGTCCCAGGTTTATCATTGCTGTGCAACCTTTGGTGAAAGAGGAAACACTGCTCCTCAGTTTCCTTCTCTGGATAATGCAGGAAGCAATACTGAGCTTTTTGTAAAGCGCTTCAAAATCAAATATTGTGTATCAGGTAGGTATTTAGATATACTATAGTAAGTCTTACAGAAAGAGTTCTGGTCATGTTTTAGAGAGTGAAAGTGACGGAGCAAAAGTAACAACATTACCTAGGGTACTCTACTCTTAAAACAACAACAATAAACTCTTATGGTCCATTTCTAAGCTGAAGGTGCGCAGCTTCACCTTCTAGTCATTGGATCTTGTCTTTGAGCTAGGTAAAACAGCCTGTCAAAAGACTTTTACCCACATAGCATACTTGTAGTCTTGAAATTCTCCCTTTAGTTTCCTTGCTCTATTTAGTTCTTTGGCATCTAATTATTAAGCAAGTTTTGATGGATTTCAGAGCATCCCTTGAATTCTTCTCCCATATTTCCTTGTTTTACAGTCCCCTTTTCTAAAGAGCACCAGAAATCAACATGCTTTTCTAATAAATAGCTCATCAACCCTATCTCTGAAAGTAATCACTTCTCCAGTACTACACAATACTCTCCCACCTGCTCATCCAATATTATATTCAAGCTCTTAATAGCAGCTTAAGAGCTCATGTTTACTTAGGCAGCTACCATGAAATTTAAGTCCTTTCAGGGCTACTGATTTCTAGCATGCAGAAATCTTATACACAGGGCCTCTTCTTCCTTAATACAGGACTTTGTGATTGTATTTCACTGTGATAAAATGCCTGTTCATACAAACATACCCTATCAACCAGTCCCACCTGGTCAGCAAAAAAGTGTTAACAGCACAAAGTAAGTGTAATGGTATCAGAACATTATTCTAGCAATAACTTCACACTTATTTCCAAATAACTGAAGGAAAGGGAGACAACTGAATAGCACTGGGCTAGCAATGAGCTATGAACAAAAACACTTTTCTACCCTTGTGATGAGAATAACCTTCTCATAGCTACTTTCTACAAAAATTTTTAATCCTTGCAATACAGAGTGAGTGAATTTATGTCTTACTAATTATCTTAACCTGACCTGTTAAAGAAGTCCATGACCAGTATGTGTGACCAGCACATTTACCTTTATCGACAAAATTTGAAATTTAATCTAGTTATCTGACAAGACCAGTTTTAAACAAAACTATCTATCTTCGTTGGCAACAATTACTTTATAACCTTTACCTAACTGTATGTCCTGCAAAGGTTTTCATAATTTTTGTTCAGAATCAATGTCAGATTAGCCCACTCACAGTTAAACAGGATATTCTGTTTATTCTCCTTAAACATGGCCTCCCATAGCTTTTATTCCCTGGAATTCCTTTGATGTTTCAGAGCTAACATTTACATGGAATTACAGTAAAATAATTAGAATGGAATAGCAGATCCACCACACTCAAACTCAGAGACTAGATTTGTTTGTGTTTGTAATTTTGTGGCTGTTTTCTGTAAGTTTCTCATACAGAATTTCTCCAGGAGTCAATTCCTTGCAGAGAGATGTTTCATAGTCCCCAGTACAAGAGGTGCAAGACCATCTGCTTTCTGACTCAGTTTTAATGGCTCAGCTATCATTTTCAGAAAAGAATTAAAGTTCAGAGATTAAATTATCTTCCAGGCCTTAAATATTTCACATTATTATAGCRAGATAAAATCAGGTAGAATCATTTTTGTTCTCTGTTGTGAAAATGAATAGTCTCTTTGGTGTAGCTACTTAGAATGCCGCAACAAGTAAGTGATATCCTTCATAGCAACTCAGCATACAATTCAATAATGGCTTTTATGGCTGGTTAAATTGTAATACTAGGCTGGGGTGTTTAATAACCACAAAAAGCTGTTTATTGCACATATGTCCATTGCCACTGACACTGTATTTTCATAGGGGAAAGTATTAAAAAGCTTTTTTTTTTTTTAAGAAGAAAAATAATATAAAAACACACTATTTCAGTTTGAAAGTATGCTGCACAATCTTTCCTAGACTTCCTACATTCCGATTTTCAAAAGGCATCATCCCTTTTTGAAAGCATAATACAGACACATAAAAACTGAACCCATTCCCTAGGCAGAGACCAGTTTGGGGGCCTTGAATTTCTTCATGCACACAGTCAGTGTGAGCCTACACCACAGTATGTTCACGCATCAATTAGCATCTTCAAAATGCATGGTCTTTCTAGGAAGGTTAGCAGTGTTCTCACCAGGAAAGACACACTGATCCTCCCCTAGCTGGAGCTGGGAAGGAGACTCTTCACATCTCTGGGTTGGGTGGGCTGGGACAGAGTCTGTTGGCCATTTCAAAGGTTTTTTGACAACTGAAGCAACCATCTGCAGGCTGGCATAGCAAAAGTAGGTGTAGGATGATATGGACGATGACTTCTTCTGTACAAAGAAAGATGGCATTTTACTGTTGATTCATCCGTAAAGCAATACAGCCTTGAGATGTACTAACTACCTTAAGGATAAGGCTTTTGTGAAGATGCTTTCATGTTTGTGCTGTTCTGACACCATTCACCATGATAAGCCATCTGTAGGACAACTGTGACCCTAGCTGTGTCATTAACATAGGAAAAGTGAATTGATGTTCTACTAACAGAACAAGAC
Organism: Apteryx rowi; assembly: GCF_003343035.1. NCBI lineage: Eukaryota > Metazoa > Chordata > Aves > Apterygiformes > Apterygidae > Apteryx > Apteryx rowi. Next base: position 1,724,229 of record NW_020449863.1, on the reverse strand, counting down.
AACCCAGAAGTATTGTGCAATATATAACCATACATTACTTTAAATGAATATATAAGTGGATAAAATAAGCTATAAAAGGACATGTTTAAAAAATCATTCTTTGAAATTTTTTCTCAGTGTGACTAACATCTGCTGCTCGTTGTGTCTGCCAGCCCAAGAGGGTTCAGAATATGAAAGGGGTAATGAACTGCTAGCAAGGCTCTGCTTTGCAAGAGTGTTTCTTTGATTTTCTGTCATAATTGTAGTGGCCTCTGACCAGTCACAAAATAACAATCGTTAATTGGGCCCTTCTTGTTCTCAGTCTAATCTTGCAATCAACAGAACCATATCCTCTAACCCATCCCTACGCACAATCATGAGGATAAATGCTGCCACAAGGAGAACCCACTTAAAGCATGTATCTATTTAAGCCCTGTAATAATCTCTCAACTGAAGTAACGCAACCCAGGTGCTACACAGAGCAGCTGTTTGTCACCTTTCCTGATAGCTTGGCAGGTCTGCAAGTGAAGAGAGATCTGAAACCTTGTGCAGACATAACTAATATATTTCATTCCCAAGCAAATGAAACCATGCTTGGAGTTTCCCTAAGCGATGGCTGTACTAGGAGAGACAGCACTGTCAGCACCTGTGTGGGTGCACCGTTTGATGGAAACTGGGAAACCTTTGTGTAATGCAGACCCAATCCCCAAAGGCCAAATTCGATCAGCCTCCTAAGAATATGACCTTTCTTTCCCAAATCACTGCTCTTCTATGGGTGCTCTACCACCTCTAGGTTATACTGAAAGACTGTGAAATAATAGTGCTCAGTTGTGCCAGCTAATCCTACCATTCTCACAAATGAGTTGGTACAGAGTGCATAACAATCTGAAGAAAGACTGGCCTTTATAGAAATATTTCACTGACAAGGACATAAGATGCTCCCAGCTATCTTCCAACATTTTATCCCAGCACAGTGGAAGGGATGCTGTGGCTACTCCTTTATGTAAACAGGGAACCTCCACGCATTAGAAGTCCAAGACTAGTTATCATGGTCCTTCCTAGCCCTCCTACCTTTGCCTCCACTGCACACTTCAGAGCTGTCGACACAGCTCCTTGTGTGGTCTTGAAACTGATGCTGTTCAACAGCAGCCAAAAGAGAGGGGAAAATCTGCTTTTTTATTTATATAAATCTGGCTAAGATTTTTTATTTATTTAGAATGGAGTTTAAACTGTGCTTGACTCTAAATAAATAAAACACATTATTTTCCCTCCCTACTGGTTGCCACCAAGCCGTGTGAATTTCAAAGACCACACAGACAGCAGTGGCTGTGTGGTAAAATGGGGACCAAGGCAAAAGGAGGCAGCACACTAGAGGCTGGGGTCTGTAAGCCCTGCAGGTGAAAGAAACATTATGTAAGGCACATTTTCAGGGTACGGGTAAGTAATTCTGAAAAAGACATCAGTACCTTGGACACTGTGCTGATGCTGCTCCTTCTCCTTCCCTATCAGTGCATTTTCTCCACAGGACAGAACCTTACCCAAGTCACTCCAATCAATCACAGTGACAATTCTCTGCGAATAACAGCAGCCCTGTGGGAGAGCAATGACTGGGATGCAGACAGGAGAAACAGCAGGACAACACATACAGAAGAGTATTTTTCATTTCAGGCTTCAATTAAGTAGAGAGAAAATGAAGAAAATACCTTTAAGATTTATTTCAGGTGGGCCATTAAGGCGGACAAAACAGTTTCAGTCAGATCCTTGAAAAAATAAATAATATCCCACAAAGGTGAATGTTCTGGGACAAGGGATTGGACTCTTTTTCCTTTCCACTCCACCACAGGCAACATTTCTCTAACATAAATATCTCCTTTTTAGCCTCTAAGTCACAAATTCAATGGACCAAATACAATTCATCTTTGGAGTAACCCCTGGGATGAATTTAGCTCTAGCTTTTGTAGAAGCAAGGTCAGATGAAAAGTAGATGAAAAGTAATTGCACAAAAAGCTTCTTCATTTCCTGCTTCAGGGGTGAGTCTGATCTCACTCAGTGATCAGCAGACACTGACTCCCACAGTCAGTGGCCCACATCTGATAGTCCCTCATTTCTCCACACAGTAGGTAAATGAGTAACTTCAGAGAAGCCCATATTTTGATTTTTTGGAACACCATTTTCTGTTGATATCTGTCAGGGAAGGCACCAGCTAAAGTTCTCACTGTTTGGAAGAAGGGAGAAAAGCAAAAGGGAAAAATGCTAACTCTTTCTTCTCCTAGCATCCAGCTAAAAACAAATCTATTTGCCACTCCTACACAATCTGCTCACAATGAATGCTACAAAACCAAGAATCTTTGGAAAATTCCCATTTTGGACATTCAGAGAAATAAGGAAAGCTTGTTCCTGAACTGCCACACCACTGACTTGCATCTTTACTTCTCCTCTCCTTCCTTCTCTTCTCCTTTTTAAAAACCAATACAGAGGAAATAAAAAAATCCATGTTTTCTGCAGGCCTATTATTATCATTGACCAAGGACTCCACCCTGCCCAGTTTTGCTCCTCATTTATTTTTGTGATTTGCCAGTTGTTAACTGGAGAAGAGGTGATTGCACAGTCATCTTTCTGGAGGACTATGGCTCACAGCCAGAGTTTGATCCAAAGGGCTTAATCTTGATCTCATTGATCCAATCAGGGGACCAGCATTTGTCTCCAAAATTGTAGTTATATTCATCAGTACTGACCTGGAAAGCCTCATCTTGCAAAAAGAAGATCCAAAACACTATTTCTCATGGAATGTCTACACAGCCTGATGGCAAAGGGCTAGATTTGCCAGTCTAGGCTAAAATGCAGTGGGCAGTAGTTTTGTAAGGCAGACCTGTGCATGCTCATGATTAAAACAAGCAATTTTAAAGTTTCAGTGCAATCCTCCTCATCAGCATCTGCTGACCTGGAGTGAATGTGAACTTGCAAATGTCTCACCCCTGGGATGAACACCAAACCCAGCAGAAGGACTGGGGCACAACCAGGTAGTACAATTTTCTCTTCTTTTTGTTGGAGAAGGAAGAGGGATCAGCAAACTCTTACAGGCAAAGCAGAGAAAAAAGCTTAACAGGAAGACTGACAAGGCAGAAACAGGTCAAAGAAGAGTAGAATGCTTATTGGGAGGTCAAACCAACTGAAAAGTGTATGTTTTTTCTCCAAATAAGGCAGACATCCAGAGTCTATAGTTTGTGAGGCACTTGGCCAAAGTCAAAGTGAGACATACAAAACCCTACTGCAAGACAGATAGAAAGAAAGAAAAATATCCATATCTCAGCATAACAGCACACTTGGCTCAGAATCTACTGTTGAATGAAAGGCCAGCAGACAGCCCTTAGTCAGTGATGATTGCTGAGTATGAAGAGACACAAGCAAGAGGCAGCTAAAGAAGCAGAGATGATTAGAACGGCAGCAAACCTTCCCCAGCTGGGAATGGTGCTGGACAAAGCATATTATCTCCCTGTGCTCCCATGCATACTTAAAGCCAGAAGCCATTTTGAGAGGGGGCGAGACCAATAAACCTATCTGGACTCATCACCTCTTTCCAAACTCGGCTGATTCAGATAATGATGCAGTACAAACAGATTTCTGCAAATAACAACTCGGCATTTTAGGAATGCCTTCTACTGACACACATGGAGAATATGTTACAGCACACTGGCTGCAAGCTGAATGGGAATAATCGAAATTCCACATAGAACTGGGATCCCTGCCCTTCAGTTAACACACCTGGCACATTTCCCCCAAATGTGTTTAACATGAAAGCTTCCTATTATTTTAGCCCCTTATTTTCCTCCTTCCCCCATCTCACATTCTAGTTGTAACGTTTACTCTAAGGCTACCCCCAGCCAGAACTACTCCCTTGCCTCCCTCTCCCACATCTTCAATAAAATTAGCCTAAGCATGGTGAAACGTAAGGACAAAACACAAGTGACAGGTGCTCAGAATGGCTGAAGAGAACAATCATAACCCTATTTATTAGTCATTAATTAATTCCCTATTAATCCTAGCCTGAAAGACCTCTGCCCGACATATCATGGGTCTTTGCGGAATAAACTTACTCCCAAGGACAAGGATGTGGATACCACCAAACTCAGAATATGAATTGAGAACTGAAGCTCTACCATTACAGCGAAACTTTAAGTAAGTTTAGCTTCTCTGTTATTTACGCTCATTAAAGCTTTTACCCACATAGCTGGGGACTTAACTGCAATGCATCTGTTAGAGAATTTTGAATTCAATAGATGCTTTTATACATTTTACAAATGTTGACCTGAAGAAAACTGGAACCAAACTGAACGATCAGTGTGCTAGCTCCCCATCTCCTCTTCTCTGTTTTCTTGCTAGATATTACAGTATTACCTTTCCAAACTACTCAGACATATCTTTAAAGAAATTTTCCATATACTGTTTTCTAATGGACTGGGTTGAGAATGTGTGTTTTTCCTTTCCCTTTTCTTTTTTTTAAATCTTTATTCTGATTTTTGGGTGGCAAAAGAGAGAAGACTTAAATTTAAAATGTTTTAGGGATCCTATGAGGAACCTCTTTATAATTGTGTGTGGTCATACAGTTTTTTTAATTGTCTGACATTTTAATTTCCTGTTGCGCTCTTCTGGTGGGATTCTGATTTCCTCTCACTCTTTCTCTTCTCTCCACTACAAATAACTGACAGGCATCCCCATTTCTATTATCTGTTTCCTATTCACTTTTACGAATGTTTAAGAAAATAATTAATTTGCCAAACAGGGCTGGTGTAGCCCTCCTGTCAATAGGTAACTCCTACCATCTCTTTACAGTCTTTCTACGTCTTATCTTCTTTGCACCAGACAGGTAACCATTCATGGTCTAACTCACCAATGAAACTGGTCCAGGTTTACATGGTTTAATGTTTTGACACTAGAAACAGCCATTCAGGGTATTCCGTGTCCTCATGAAATGCGGTATTAATACAGTCCAGCTGGCCAACTACTTTTCAAGACAGTGTCCTTCAGTGTTTACACAACATATAATGTGAAGGAAATACCTGCAAACAGTGTGATAAAACAGCTAGGTTGGGCAATATATATTCTGTACTCAGCGGCTAAATACACAGTGCGCTGCTAGCAGGGATATGATGGCATCCGGCCATCAGAAAGATGGCAAGCAGAAAGATTGTGTCTATCTTTAAAGGAAACACAATCTATTTAAACAGATATCACCCARCTCCTTTCTAGTCCTGTTTTATATGTCAATACAGCTCTCAGCAGCAATCATTTCTCCTCCTATGAGATTCCTCCCAAATGTCTAGTTGCCATCTCCATGAGGCAGAGACTATCTTTTTCTTCTGTTTGGCTATGACTTGTGTCAAGGGGTGTTCATCCATGATAGTACTGTCCAGTGTTTACAAAATACAAATATGAAATCATAGCACAGCACTTATGAGCATTTCTACAGCTGCAGGAACATACATGTCCTGAATGCTAAGTATCGATTTAGAAAGTATTACCACTGGCATTTAATTGTTACCACCACTGAAGTGCTATGTACACATTCTGCCTTTAAATTTACCAATAAGCTTTGCTGTAAAAGACCATGCTAACCTTCACCACACCAGCTGCCAACAAGAGATATTATATCATAAAAAAAAAAATCTCAAAATCTCATCTGTGTGTCTAAGTGTCAAAATCCCTTTTATATTATTCGCTTATACCTCACACACTGACAAACATTAACGATTGTCAGAACTAAGATGGACCCTAATGTCTTGTGGCAGCTTCAGCTCTCAGCCCAGGGGTAAGTGAGTGCAAAGTTTATTCCTTCTGTTTGTCCTCCCTCTTACAAAATATCTCTATCGTCCTCACAGCATCAGCCCAATAAGAGTGCAGGGGCAAGCAAGCCAGGGGCCACGCGCTGAGCTGCCACAGTTGGACTTTGCCTTTCACCTGCAGAGTAGAGATTCCCATATCCAAAGCCGAGGAGAAACAGCCAGGCTGAGGTGAGCTTTGCACGCGTGGCTCCCTGTCAGGAAGGTGGCAGGGAGCAGGGCATGCTGAAAGGAGCCAGAGAGGCGGCTCAGGACCCAGCTCTCTTTGCCAGTCAGTCTGGCCAGACAGGACCACGTAGTTCCTGGCCAGGGTTGTACTGCTGTGTCCCCGCGTGCCAGCCAGCAGCATGCTGCTTCTCCCCTTCAGCAAACGGCAGCACCAACACACCAGACTGCACCAGCAGCTCCCCCTCACCTCGCAGGCCACCACAGTGCTTACCAAGCCTCACTCAAACCACTTTTCCTCTCCTTAGATTTTTAGTCATATCTCAGAATTCATCTGCTGGATGTTTTCCCAGATGAACACATCTGTAACTTTTCCTTGGGGCTTAAAAAAGACTTTTCAACCCATTTTTCCATATCCCCACACACTGCCCTGGAGATGTCTCTGAGGTAGGTATATAATGAGGTTATATATTCCTAGTCCTCACTGGGAAAAGGATTGCAAAAGAACATTCCAAATATTTTAAGCTATGGAAAAAGTGATCAAGTATTTCACTCACCACTAAAATGTCATCATTTTATGCATTTCATAAAGACTTCTCTCATTATGTTAGATAGGCCTGGAGAGACTCCAGTCTCTGTGGGTTGCACACATTCTCCTGTTCAGAAATTAAAAGTCTAAGTCTGTTTTATAAGAAAGCTAAGTCCTTTGGTGCCCTGCTACTGACCCAGAACTTAAAGGTAATATAACTGATTTCTCCAATAAATTGACTTGGTCTTTTTAAGAATATTTTGCACACAGTTGTGTGAACAGCATTCTCTCCATATGCCTTCATAAAAATAACAATTACACATGAAGAAAAAGAAAGCCCAAAACAGTAAGCTCATCAACAATCACCTGAGAAAACAGTGACAGCTCATGAGCGACGCAGCTAATCAATGACACTGAATAAACAAGGCAGCAAGTTCCATTCTCTTCCCAACTGAATAAGGTCATTAGTATCCTGACTTTTAATTTATCTAGACTTTTCTTTTTAATCTTGTCACAATGCTGCAGCAATACAACAGCATTATATGAATTACTGCAGCATCAGCAAGGATGCTCAGAAAATCTAGTTCAACCTCCTTGAGCTACAGAGTAACACAGACTCTATGAACACAAGAGAACAATTCTGATTCTGTCCAGGAGAGAGGTGAAGCATATTCTTAACTCTTACTCTCTTTCATACTACCACGTGCCTAAAGGCTCAAAGAGCCAAAGACACCAGTGACTCTACAAGCCTAGAAAATGACAGTTCTAAACCTATAAATGACAGTTCTAAGGCTGCAACACAAAGATGTGCAATCCAGTGGCCTGGCAGAGATGAAGGCTGAGAAAGAAATGTCTTTATTGAGAAATACATCATTTTTCAGTCTAGGTTGCTTTAGTCTGAACAATTGTATCAATGGATTTTACCTGATAAAATCTACCCCCTGATAATTCTCTGCAAAGTTTCTCCTCTTCTGTCAGATCTTCATAAAATATCTTTCTACAAAAATAGATAGAAAATACAATGCCAGTACATGACTACTTAAAAGTATGTTTTCGCCATTCTTTCTTTGTCTCTTGCCACCTCATCTAAGTTTATCTATTTATAATGAAAAAAAAAAAATTAAAACTAATGCTGTGAGATCCATGGCTGCCTTGTACTGAAAACATCAAGTAATCCTTTCATTGGCAGCATCTGGCTGAAAGATATAGGCACCACCAGAGTGTTTAAGGAACAAGTACAAGACATGTTCCAGATTATCTGAAGAACCATGACAAGAAATATCATTGACTGCTTGTCAGTAAAAAAAAGTAACAGATACCGCCCTTGAAAAGAAATATGTGTTGGGACAACACACGTTAGGGAAACACTAAAGATCCCTATCCAAGACCACTAGGTGTAAGTAGTAGCTTTGAATGCAGACATTGGTGCCTTGTCCTAGTGAACCAACGATGACAACAGAAAGTATCAAATGTTGCGTCTGATCCCACAGACTCCACTGATATGAGCAAATCCCATTGCCTTTGCAGGTCCTACTCCTGTGCACTCCTCACAGAAGAAAAGGTGCAACTGAGAGCAGCTATTGACCTGCTTTAGAACTGCCTTTGGAAGGGAGAACTCGTGAATTATTAACAATTTTCAGTTTATCCCTAATCCCTTAATTCTATCGTTCTGAGGATAGAGACTTTTGCTTAATGGTAGTGCCAGAAATAACAAGCTAGAATTGCATGTTTATGAAATGGGGTCTTAGTTACTTATTAGGATCAACTGGGCTTGAATTAATGTTGGCTGACATTCAAGAGCACTGAGTGGACTAAATAAGCATCACAGTTTAAAACACATTAATGGCTGTTTGTTGTATATATCTAACATACTAGAACCATGCAAGCTCGTTAGACCATAGTTTTCTTATAAAGATATAGACATTTTATATTCAGTAGAAAAATGTGGCTAATATAGCATTGCATTCTTTAGAATTACAGCTCTGTTCCTATTGGTGATTGATTGATGAAGACAATGCTCCATTTAACATGATACCTTTGATTTCCACATTTAAATTGGGCTGGGGTTGGTAGACACATCACATTGTTATCATTTGTGTTTTTATCTCAGAAAGTAGGTGACTATTTTACAGGTGATAAGCCAAAATTGGGCAGAAGTGGGGCTTGTGTAGAAGTGACGTTGAAATACAAGTGGAATGGAGTTCAGGCCAGTTTAAATGAGTAGCTGACACTGTAGACAACAGTAAGTTTCTCAAAGTCTCATGCTTAATATGTAAATATTACTCTATATTTTGATCTGCTCAAAAATTGCACACAAGATACGTGCTGCAGATGACTTATAAATGATCTGAAGCACAGGGAGGACAACCATTCACATAGTCTGGATACACATTACACAATCTTCTTACAATACTAGATTTTTTTTTTTTTTAATTGTGTGAAGGCTCATCACGTTTAAGCTTGCACAAGAGCACAACTCCATTTCTGAAGATCTAACAATGTGAGGGATATTTCAGATAGAGGATCCTATGTCAGGAATCAGCAAGCACAACAAAAAATAAGAGTAGTATATCCACATCAGCATTCTGTTTCATACCAGGAGCAAGCTTTTGAACAAAATCTCCTCATCATCCCACTTAACATGTTTTGCACTTTACCACTTTACCATGGTTTGCACCTCAAACAGCCTTGTGGTTCTCAAACTGGATTCTCTTTGGATGAAACTAAATGGGAAGATCCACTCCAACAGTATACCTACTGCACTTCACGCAGTTAGGGCATGCAGTTCACAGGACCAGATTAGAAACAGTTCAAGGTAAATCCCCTAAAATGTGTTTAGTGTGCACATCAGCTCCTCAGCACCTATTGTTCTGTCCCATGAATCCACTGCTGTTGTGCTGCAGTCCCTGCTAACAAGAACACAGTCAGTGTCAGCTGAATAAAACTGAGCCATGCAATCATAAAATTAATTTTTTAGAATGCCTGAAAAAAGAAGTTCCACACAAGCAGAATACGTGGAAGCAGAGGGAGAGGAAAGGAAGTACCACCTTTCAAGCAACTCCTTTCCTCTAAGGCCAGTCCTGAAAACCTGACACCTGAGCAAAGCACCTCTGGGCTGATTCCATCACTATTGAAGAACAGTACTTTGCCAAATCAGACCCAAAGAGAAAATGTCACTCTAAAAGGCCCAAAGCAAAAGCTTTCATGTGAAAATGAAACAAAACAAACTCATAGCTTTGACTGAATACTATGGCAATAATAATAACATATGGCAATAATAAAATAGACATTTCAGGATCTGACTTTTCATCAAAACATTAGAAAACTTTGACCAAAATGATCAATTTTGTCTGTCCACAAAGTCTTTCTAATCCCCCCCAAAAAAAATTAAGAGAAAAAGAAATTCCTCTCTCTGATACATAACCACAAAGCAATGGTGAATCCAGTCTGCATACAGTCAAACTTTCCACAAGTGGAGATGCATATACAATTAACATGACCCATACAGTACTCTCTCAAGGACACAGATCTGTCCTACATAATCTTGACTGTTTTTAGCAGAAGCAAAGAAAATTCCAACCTAAGTCCTCTGGCCAGAAGCTTCAGGGAAAGAAGTGTCTCCCTCCTCCCCCTCTGGGAAAAAGCAAAGCATGGCACCAAAGACAGTTTCACTTGCAAAGGCTTTCAAATAGCATTCTAGTAGGAACATGTTTTAAAATGATCATAAACAGACATCACTTTGGTCTTGGAGGACTACTCTCCTACTCTTCCCAGTCCTACAATGGAAGAATCTACAGTGACCAAGAAGTTTACCATGAAAGATGTAGCAGAGCTAAGAAGCCACTGAAACTCAGTAGTAAAGTTTAGTAAGCACTGTCATGTTTCAGTGACCCCAGGAAGGACACAGCAGGAGTCAGGGTTTGCATGGAGTCATTCAGATWACCGGTACTGACTAACCCCAAATGACAGTGCGTTTTGAGGATGGGTGAGGCACAGCGGTCAAGCAAGACTGCAGGTCAGGGGCAGGAAGGCAGCCTGACCCCTGCCAACGTTACAGCAGCATGTCCCAGCACTGAGGCTACCGCACTTCCCCGGCTACATACGTGCTCTGTTGCTGGGCTCCTAGGAGGATGACATCCGTCTGATGGAGACTTTCCATTACATCTAGCTAATGAGGACTTTTCCTCCCTCTGTTGCACACTGGACTACCCACAAGTATTCCTGAAGCTGCTGTACAGGTAACTTCTGCAAAGATTAGCTCTGCACAATGCACTGTATGTTTTAATGATAAACTCAGAGACAGATTTGATGGCTTGTGTACTAGAATAATTTTATAAGGTATTTTTTGGATAGATCAAAACTCTGGTAGCAAAGATTTTCAAAAGTAGTCTGTGATTTTGGGCCCCTGGTTTGAGGCCTGAAGTTGAGAGAAAATAAGGTCTGCCTGAGGTATCTCAAGATTTCAGGCCTGCTGCTTGATGCATTAGTTCTTCACAAAAATACAAGTTTCCACTCAAAAGAGAAAAAAAAGAAAAAACTTTTGGTAAAATTAAATACATTTATTCCTATACTACAGGAAACACTGATAGGCAATGAAAACCAGAAGTCATGTGATGGTCCCTTCATGAATGTAAGTAATTGTATTACAATTTGAAGGCCATATTATCCCTTTTTTTTCAGCTCAAAGTATTATTTTGCTCCAACAGATTGACCATGCCTTTTGAACTAAAAATAAAAAATTCGTCCTTTCCTTTATTCCTCTGCCTGTTTCAGAACTATCACAAGAAAAGATAGTAGCTGATAAAGGTATCAAGAAGGCTGGGAACACGGTAGAAGTACAAGTCAACTTACAAATATGAAAGAAAAGTATTCATGAAAACATAGTAGCATTTAAACAAAAGCATGTTTAGCACAGCAAGGCATATAACACTTTTGTTGCTGAATAAACTGAAAAGGTAAGTTGTCATGCTGCCAAAGAAAATAAAGAAAACCTACATGATTCAAGAGACTCATCAATTAAAAGAAATCATGACAACAAAACCTAAGCCCATGCAGAAGATTGCACAAAATACAAGCAGTAATTTTAAAGAAAGGCAAGCACGGCTTCCCTGAAAACCATTTAGACATCTAAGGCCTTTTGGAGTCTGAGCGGATAAGATATCCACTCTGCAACATCTGAGCAAAAAAGCAGACTTCTTGTGGTTACAGGGTTTCAGAAAGGATTCATCATACCTAGCATCATTTTGCAATCCCACATAATGCTGATTTCTTCATAATCTCATCTTGATTCCTTCATATTTCTGGTAACTATAAATCACAGCAGTTTAAAAGAAGGTCATGCACACACTTTCATATATGATTCTGTTACAGAAGATGGACAACATGGCGTATTTTGCCTGAGGGTTGTAAAGTCATCAGTTCACTTCTGGATTGATTTTAATATGTCTCCATGGAATACTTTCATCCTTTTCTCCTTCAGAAGGACTCTGTACACTCATTAGTTCCCTAACTACTTACAGCAAGCCCCAAAATTCTTCCAAAATTTAACAGACCACAAAGCCTCCTCTTACAGGAAAGCACAACACACAAGATGATGCAGTCCACCACACTACCTCAGTGCAGGCGCCCAACTCCTGAATGGGCTCTGTCACCCTCACTGAGGTACCTCGACTCCCTGTATAGTTTGTGAGGAGATTTAAGCACCTCAGAATGAGATACAAAAACCAACACACACCTAATGCATGTACCTTGCTGTGAACCTCTGAACTCTGGTATCACCTCTCAGGTCCTACCTCCCAGCTGCTGCAGTGTGCTTCAGCCCGCAAAATCCAGCCTTGAACCATCTCCTCTGGGCATATTTGTGCTCCTTTCCTCAGCCTGCTGGGCAGGGCTGCTCTGCTTTTTATTATTTAACATGAGCTAATAAGTCCAGGAGAACCCAAAACAGGGACTTACATACTCCCTGAAGGGTCCAGGTTATGCACAGCAGGGACAGTGTTGAACTAGAATTAATCATTTTAGCTGAATTAGACCTGGCTCCATGCTAAATCAATCTGATGCATTTGCTCCCCTTGTGCCCTAGGGAATCAGTATTATCCTGGTTTTCCCATTAACCATGGCATATCAGCCCTTTGTTATACAGAGCTGTGTGTAGTATTGTGCATACAGTAATAAACACTGGTATTAAGTGACTACTACATAAGATCACTCTAGGACAGAGCCTAAACCTGAGCATATCCACCTCTGACATTTTTTCATGTCCTTCTGAGTTTAGTTTTGACTTTGTATCTCCAGGTTTCATAATTGCTAATTAGAGGATATTAGCCTACATCTTTGCCATTTCCTAACAGTTTCTTTAAATCATCTGCAGTTATTACTGGTTTTATTTGGAAATATGGTTGCATTTACTGATTTTATGTGTAAGTATCAACTTCAGCCTAATCAAAAATACAAACTGAATTGCCACATATCCAAAAACTTATTCTGTGTTATCACAGAAACAGACCTGCTTACATTTTCATTACCTTTTCAGACCCATGTGAACACCAAAATCAGGCAGTATAGGAGGTGATCACCAGTACCTAGAATAGGCCTTATTTTAAACCATAGGTTTGGATTTTATGTTTTTTAAGCATTTTTTTTTTATGCCAGACCAAAATGCTTTACATGCTACTAACTCAAGCTGCAACGTTTATTGTGGTTGAAATCCTGACCCTTGCTCCTAGCAAAACTGTCATGGTCCTTGCTATAAACCCCAGAGCTAGCAACAGCTATCAATTAGCAAGCAATTAGGGGCCAAGGGGGTTGCTCCAGGCTCCATTTTCTTGCCTTCCATGCTCCAGATAAGTGTCACTGTATTATTTCTGCTACTGCTGCCTTCCATCTCCTTGCTTCACACACGGTAGAGAATCTTTTATGCTCCCAACTCTCTCACGCCTCCAGCCAGGCAACAACTTGTAATAAAAAGCTGACGCCAAAAATTAGAATCATAACTGTATGTTGAAATACTCCTCCGAAGTGCTTGTATCCGTAACACCATATGGATCCAGCAAAGGATCTCAGAGAGGGAGAGAGACAGACAGAAAGAGAAACGAGAGCTTCTAACTGAGAAGCACGTGGATTCATGCTAGCAGCAGCAAAGAAAGCTGCTGGGACTGATTTACCACTAGAGTTGTTAACCAATAACTGACTTTTTCCAATGAATGGTTTCACAAACAATAATCAGGTTAAAATTAATAATCTGAATATAAAACTTTTCTTAAAGGCAAGGTAGTGCTGTCCCACAGAGGCAGGGGAAGAGAGAAGGTTCAGAAAAGGAAGACATGAGAAAGCGTCCTGGAGGTGGGAAGTGTGTTTCCTACTGGGGCAGAGCTGCAGGACACCACACAGCACACACTGAGCTCCCTCTCTCACATCAGGAACTGCCAGGTGCCACTCTGGTGAAAGTAGGGATGAACTGGAAGCCAGAGCAGAGTATGAGGTCTGGGGTTGTTCGTGCGTGCGTGCGTGTGTGTGTATATGAGAGAGAGAAAGAGGGAGGGAGGGAGAGAAGAGGAGGGACAGAGACTAAAGTCTCAAATATATAATCTGGTTTTGAACAACTTTTCCTACTCTATTTGTAGTTTGTAATTACAGATTAGAATTAACAACTTCATCTACCATCTACACATTTACTTTCTCATATTTAACCACTGCACTGCAAGTATTTACCAGTCAAGTGTGTTTTAATAAATATAGCATCATTGAGAGTTCACAGTTCAAGAAACAGAGGCAGAAAGGTAAGAGACAACATTTTCAAAAGGAGGTTCTGATTTGGGGGTGACCAGCTTGTTTATCATAAACCAGAGACTGTTTTTTTAAAGCTTTGGTTTCAGTGACTGTAGCCAAATACAAGAGAGAAAACTGGAGCCTGAACACAAATGTCTGGCTCCTATCCTGTTCTTAGACCACCATGCCGGATTACCACCACTGCTAAAAGCACTTCCACTGAGAATTGTCAGTGGGGCCTCTTGACAAAATACGAAGATATGTTGATGAGCTTTGAGTTGAAAACACTGAAGTATTCACTCCATTTAATAAAGAAAAGCATCTAAATCTTTTAAGTCAAAAGTTCTATTGGGAAATAAGCAATAGACATTTCTGTGTTCCAAATGTCAGGACTTCCATTCTCTTCCTATAAATTGTATGCAGGGTTCAAATAAGAGGGGGAAAATTCCCAGCACAATTCTGCGCTGCACAGAATTCTCAAAAAGGACAATACTGAGCAACCATATTATCCATATAGTTTTCTAGTCTTTTCACACACCCAAAGAGAAAACAAGGACCACCCCAGGACAGGAAGCAATTTTAGTTACTATAGCGGAAACTAAGGTACAAATTATAGGAAATACTTGTACAGGAAAAATTTAGCTTCCTAGACACTTGGCAGTATCACTTACTAGGAAACAATAATACTAGCTGTTCAGAGATTTAACCATCCTTTCTAATAACTTTATGCAGACTGAGATGTTTCTTCCAGTCTGCAAAATCCAGTACAGCTTTGAGTCTTACTAGAGGTGAAGGAAGTGAGCACTGCTGGCTATTAAAATACAAAGGTCAGTATACAATCCCTGCCCCAGGAAGTCCCTACACTGCAGATTACCAGCTGTTTGGAGAGTTTAACAATGAAAGGAGCACTCTAATAATGCTCTGTTTTTATACTCCCCTCCGGACATCCACTACACAACATGCATCCTGGGATAGAAAGCAGGGTGCCTGGGGTGTTCTTTTTTCTTAGCAGTTCTTGAATTTCGGCCCATATATTTTACTTTTTTGGTGTATTTCCTTCCTTCTTCTGCAAGTTAAGAAAGGTTCAGTCAGTAAACAACAAGAATTTCACAGCCATTATTTTAAAAAGCATATAGGAAATTAGGCTCTAAACTCCTTATTTAAGAACCTAATGACTTCTAACCAAAACAAGTTCTAGTAAGATTTCCTAATGTGCTGAAAGACAAGCTAGCAAGTACCAAGGCAGCCAGACCGACCTCAACTGATCTCAAGCAACAGACTTTCACATCAGGCTTCTTGTCCACAGAGTCACTTCCTGCTCCTCTTTGTTTCGCAAGATAGGATTCAATCAAATGAAGTCATTAGATTAGCAACCTCAAGCTCATTTCCATGGCAGCTCATGGCATAACAAAACATAGGATTTTAATCACCATTCTCACATTTCATCAGGAGAGAAGAAACTGGGCTGCAAATTGACAGAATTGTATGACTCATAAATAAATAAAAGCAACAAGGGAATGTATAAGTGCAATAGCATGCTATATTACTACAGGGGCAAATGGATCCAAACCATGCTGTGTAGATCCAGGTCTAGATCTGGATCTTAGCTCCCCCACTGTTTGGTAATATTCAGTGCTTTAACCTGTGGCATTCAGACTCAGAAAGGGATGAACCTAAGCTCCCCAGAGATCATTAACAGTCAGATTCACCGGTCTGGTCCTGCTCAGCACAGAATTGGGCCTAAGCCATAACAAGGTCCAGGTCAACTGCCCCAGAGCTCAACTGAATCTGTTATTTCTCCTAACTGCACCTCTAGTTTCCGTATCTGAAGTCCCAGTTGAAAGATCCTCTTTTGATAGCATGTGAGAGAGATCATTTATTCTTATGCTTTCACTCATTTGAATATTTTTATTTCTACTGATAATTCCATTTTATTGCCTAGTTTCTCTCTCTGAGATAAAGCAGCATCAGCACTAGAATCTTATTGCTGATGGTGACTTGCTTTTAGTGAGAATTCTTGGTTAAACTTTTTTTGAATAAGATATCGTAAGACCTACACGTAAATATGTTTTGCAATCATTTGATTTTGTACACTTGCATCCTATACCCTGGCTTCAAAAGAAAGTCTTTGGATAGCAAATAAAATATTATCAATATTAGGACAAAACCAGGGGAAAGATACATATTTAGATAAGCTGAAAAAGATTCAGTGAACATTTGAATGAGTTTTATAGCTTTATCCCAAGTTAAGGCTAAGAGTCCAATCTCTGGGAAAGGCCCCAAAGCAATCTTTGATCATAAAAAATTCACTAGGCTATATCCTTCAAGCAAGCATAATTCCCCTGCTTCAGATCTCCTTGGACCCTGTGTACAGCAGCTAATCTTTGATTTGTTACATAAACACGGTTGCACATACCAGGTTAAAGCATATCTTAGGAGGCATTCCTGCATCCTGCTGGTATGGATGTTTCTTCTAACCCATTATATATGGAGGATTTTTTTTTTTTCCTCCTCCCATTCAGAGCTCCATTGCATTGTTTTTTTCAGGGAAAAAAAAAACAAAAAACTTTCCAATAGGATATTTCTACAAGCTGAATGAGTACCTAAGAGTGTTTTCACATCCTCTCTTGGAGGCGGTATTAAGACAGGCTGAGTTCAATGTGAAGTAAGGTGTGCAATTTAAGTATGCCAAATGGGAAATCTCAGGTCACAAGGACTGATGAAAATCACTCCTTAAGCTACAGCTTTCGTAGCTTCATATCTATGAACTTCATGCCTGTATGGTCCCACACACAACGGAAAATAGAAAGCCAGCCAAATTTCAACAATTTGGAAATCCCGCAAAATTACTGAATCCCACATAGTTCCTGTTTGAAAGTATAATTAACTCCAATTTGTTTAAGAGTCCTGTCAAAAGTCTGTGAATGAGCCCAGTTTGAACTTTGCTACCGACATTTCATATAACTGAATAACTAATAGTAGTCCTTAAGTTTTGAGAAGTTCTCAACATGCTGCCACTCCCACTGAGAAGCTGATGAGAGCAACATAATACTGCTGAATGCTGAGCTCTACTGAAAATCCAAGAGTCCAAATGAGAGCTGACGGTTTCCAAATTATTTTGAAAATAAAATGAGCTTTTCAGAATATCCCCTGCAGTGGCAAGCAACTCAAAAGGCATAAGTGATTGCTACTGTGGTAACACAGTCATAATGTTTTTATAAACATTAAAATTATAAAAAATATATAATTTGGGAAGTAAACTCTAAGATTTATCTCTTATAATTTCCGGCACCACCAGAGAATGAGTCAAATCTTATGGTGTGGTCACTAACCGTCTCTCTGTGGACTGGAGGAAATACTGAAGGCTTCTCATTTTGGTACTGAAGTAGGTGCTCAAAGGCAGGTGACAGGAGTACAGGGCAAAATGTTTCCAATAGATACTTCAGCAGTTAAGTGAACTGCCTCTTCATACCTCCTACCAAACTGTTAATCTGCAGACTCACCAAAGGAAATTTAGCATGCATTTTTCCAGCAATCACTTTTCTTGCATCTGATAGGACACTAGAATACAGAACCTCTATTTTCACTACAGCTGTTTTTGTGAATGCAAGACCACTGTCAACCTTGATTCAGTCTCAAAAGGACAGAATATGAGAGCAGGATGTCACAGTAGCACTTCTTGTTCTTTTCAAGCTGAAGAACCCTTAGGAAAGGTAACATGGCTTTAATACGAGTGTATGAATTTGAACCAGTGATAAACCCCATCATGGTGGATGATGGGGGATGTGTGGATAGTCTGGCAAAGTAGATGGAAATCTTGACTCCATTCCTAGCTCTGCCATGGATTTGTTGTATTAACTTTTACCAGCAAAATCATGAAACCAAAAAAATCAGCTAGTGCCTTGCCTTTGACATCAGGAAGGCTATGATGCCATCTTCAGTGTTTCAAATTCCTTTCTACAGAATAGAGATTATAAACTGCTCCCATTTCCCAGAGGTCACCATAGATAAACATCAAAAACTAAGAAGCTATGGTTATAAGGTCACAAAACAAAAAAGTTACTATATTGATTTCTAAAAACTTAACTGAATGAAAGGAACATATACTTTATATAGTGTTAATGAGCTTTCTTTGTATTGTTTTGCTTACTATAGCTCAGTAATTTTGTTTCTAGTGTTTTATTATAAGTTATCTTCTACATTCATCTGCCAAGAAAGACAGATGTCATTAGAGGCCATGTCAGATTGGAAACAGTAATCCATTTTCTAGATAAATCCTCCTACAAAGACAGCAACTAGCACACAGGATGTATAGCAGCTGAAACCGCAATGGTGCATATAATGTTTAATTGTGCATATGTGATATAGCTTTTTCTTTGTTTAATGCAGCACATAGAAACTCTCAACAGGCTGAAAAGGGTCATATCCATGGCTGAATGAGAAAAGAACGTTAAAATTATCATTATAGGCCTTCCTCCCTTTGACTTAGCTGGGTGAACCTTAAAAGATTTAGAGTTCAGGTTCAGTTCAGATAAACATCCAAAAGTTCACAGGTTTACCCAAACGATCTGAATCTCTAGAGCCCCAAAATAAGCTGGAAATCTCCAGAACTGCCCTTCTTGAGGGATTTCCTGCACTTCCCCTTTTGGATAAAAATCAGAAGTGAAACAAAAAGGAAAAAAACACCCAACATGAATTAAACATTGCAGAACCACAGCACAATTCATTTCAAGTTACTCTCCAAAAGTCAGTCTACCCATATTGATATCCTATCAAGTGTTCTGATGATCTCTTTTTTAATAATAGCTTTTATGTCTGAATCTGACCACTTTTACTTTTTCACATGGCTTCTCTCATTCACTCTTACTCCTTTTTACCATCATAATATTGTGACTGGAACCCAGAGCAGGCGGTAAAAGGATGCTCTGTTCTTGCACACACTGACAGTATATCTACATTGCACATTTAGGTCTTGCAGAGAGTATCTCCCCATCTAAAATATTTATTAAAAAAGAGACTAAGAGGTGAAGCGAAGAGACTGGGAGTATAGCAAAGTAGTTTACAAAGTGCTGACATTCATAATGGATAGCGCTCTCATTGGCATAGGAGCTGCTGGTTTCTCTCTTTGACACTGATAGGAAAAAAACATCAGCAGCCGCACTATCAGTAAGAACACAATCTCCTGATCAGCCTTTGCTTACTTTCCCAATGCAGATATTCTCACCTACCAAATTAACTGTGGCCATTCATTTTCTCTGTTGTAAAAATGTGTTTTCAACCACATTTGAGACTAAGACAGATCTTCTCTGCTAAACAAAAAACATGTTGCCTTGTGGTAGTTTCCCTCTTCTCCTCCACATGGAAAGCCAGATAGGAGTCTGGATACCTATGTCACGAGCACAATTCTCCTGGCATTCTGCAAGGAGCCCACTTTGTCAGGAAGCTCTCCAGAAACACCCTCCCCATTCGCTCGGTGCTGTGTTGTGCCATTTGTACCAGGCTGATCAGAAGCATTCTCTCTGACGCTTCTTATGGTACCAACTGGGGAAAAATGTATTTCATAATCTAAGCACTGCCATACTTCATCAGTCAAAGGTCTATGTAGTCTAGTCTAATAACAGTGACAAGAAAAGGGGTCTATTCACAGTAACTCTTTCCCTGGTATATCCATCCASGTACCAGCTAGAAACATCCTCAACCACAATTTGTATCTGCACCATCATGTTTAACAGCTGCTTAGGAACCCATCCTCCTTGAATTTGCCTAATTCTTTTCTGAACCTGCTTATGGTTTTGGCCAGGACAACATCCTGTGGCAATGAGTTCCACAACTTAATCATGCTTCTTTTTGCTTGTTTAAAATCTGCTAGTTGAGAATTTGAGTGTACATAGTTCTTGTTTTGTGAGTAGAGAAATAGTACCTTATGCACCTTCTCTATTCCTTTTTATTCACCCTCATTGCTTTTAGAGATATTGATCACCTTTCCCCCTCAGTCTTTTAAGTCTATTAAGCCTTTTGTCATGCAGCAATCATTCCACAGCATCCTTATGATCCACCTCTGTAATTTTCTTGAAATCCGTATCATTTTTGGATGATAGGATTTCCAGAGTTGCACACAGAATGCCAGGTGTGAATGCCCTATGGCATGATGCTCTATACTTTGATTTATATTCTCTTCCTACTAACTTCTACCATTCTAGCTGACTCTGCCATTTTCAGAGCTAACCATCATGATGTCCAAAGTTCTAACCCCAGATGGGAACAGCTATTTCCCACTAATCATGGCATATGTATAACTTAGGCTGGTTCCTTCTCAGACATTACTTTTCATTTACTGAGATTAGAAAATAACCCGACAGAAGAGATTCAGTCACTCAGCATCATAATAGCTTCTGCAATTCCCCATGGTTGATTTGACTGTAGATTATCCTGAATAATTTTGTATCATTAGCAAACCTTGTTGTTTTACTATTTACCCAACATTTATACCATGAAAATTTTGAATCAAATGGAACAACTCTTGTCAGCAGCTTCTCCTTCTGTGATTACCATCCTTTCTATTACATTGTTGCAAAGTTCTAGCTAAGGGAGGAGGTGTTTTCTACATGTTTTTCACCCATTTTTCGGGAGCTTGCCACATCATCCTCACAAAAGCATGAATACCTCTTAATTGACATGGGTTATTAGTAAATAGTAATTTTAGTATTAGTAAAACATGTTTCTCTTTCCTACCTCCTTGCTGGGTCTCAGTAAATGCTGGCTCTTCAAGAAAAGACCTGATATAGAGAGCTCAGTTTCCCCTCTTCCCTTTCCCTTCCCCAACGTTTTTGTTGTTGTTCTTGGCTGGTCTTTTGGTTGTTGTTTTTTTTGTTGTTCCTTTTTAAACCAGTTCTGTGTTGATCTGGGGCTCATCTCTTATCACCATTGGCTCAAACACTTGAAATTATCCAAAATCCCCAGCAATGCTATGGATCTTTAGCCCTGCTCCTCCTTATACACTGCAAGCCCAGAGCGCTACAATTTCACAGGCTCCAGAAAAGCCTACCAAACTGGCAGCTGAAACTTGTGCTTGCTGCAGCTTTCCAGAGGAACTTGTCTCATGGGGTCTGTTCAGCCACTGATGAAAGAAAGGCTTAAGCATGAAATCCTCTGCGGCTCCAAAGGCAGCTCTCTGTTGCTGTTTCCAGTGCATTGTCAATGTATAGCTAGGCATATGCAGTACATCTTCTTACCAGATGGTGCATCAGACCTGTTGGAGTTTAATTTTTAATTAAACTAAGAACTAAGGGCCACATTCAGTCACAGCATCAGCTTCCTCCAAACCAGATGTCATAAGATACCACAAAAATTGTATTCATGTGAGGCCAAACACAGGCTGCGGGTGGCCACTGCCCAAGCCTCATATACCATCTCTGTCAGGATGGGAAGACTTCTCAGGCAGCATACTGACAGTCCTGTTGCTCTGGGCCACTGCGCCCTTACAGTCTCCTATATTGTGTGCCACATGTGAAGTCCAACCCTCCTGCAACACATCAGCTACTAACCAGGCTCACTAAACAACCTGGCAGAAAATCCTCTATAGGTTTATCCAAAGCTTCCCACGCAGGAGGTGTCTGAACTGATAAGGTTACTAGACTTTTAATAAACATGGGTAAATTTATCAAGTCCTCAGAAGCCCCCAGACAACATTTTAGAAGGCAGATGGAAAACAAAAAAAAAGAAAGAAAAAAGGCCCAGGCCGGGATAGCCAAATTGCATGGCAGCCCTACAGCTCTCCAGGAGCTCTGCCTCTAGCACTCCCTTCAGTGCCACACAACAATTTTAGAGAAGTGAGGTCCATAAGGCTCCAAAGAAGCAATAATGATTTATTTTGGTAAAACCTGAAGCCAGCAGCCTACCTGTAATGTTATTTGTCAAGCAATGGTAACAGACTGGTACAGCTTTTATATCCTGGGCATTGACTCAGTGTCAAATATTTAATGAAAAAAATAAGAAAAATAAAAAGTAGCTGATCCAAGAACTGGCAATGACTGTACTCAGGGATCCAATCCCTCACTTGCCTCCAGTCCCCTCCCCACTCTTCACCGTAAGTCTCCCCTCCCTCTCTGCCTTTCTCACTTACTTGGAAGATGTTATTGTTTTACATGGCACATTCCCAAGCTGCTAGATCAGGACAGTAAAATTATTCACTGACTTTACTGTACTCTTCCACCAGTCACTCATTTTTAAGCTTTCAGCCTTAAGCTTCCCTCCACCCCCACCTCCTCCATTCCCCAATGAAATTCTCTTTTTGCTTCTCTCCCTCCCTCTTTGCTAGGCAGAATCTGGAAAAAAGAAATCAAGGCCAAACTCAACAAAACTACTGCTGCGTAATAGCAGTCCTTTTTCACACACAGATGGTCAGTCAGAAGAATGAGTGCTTTATAAGATAGACATCATGCTGGTCTTTCCARTCCTGTTCTCCTGGACCTCAGCAGGAGTTTTTCATCACCAAAGTGGATAATAACTCTGTCAGACACCTCATACACACAGGTATTAATAAAAAAAGAAAATACTGTGGTGACTGATTTTACAAGAAACTGGGAATCTTAATGTGATAGTTAAAAATGCGCACGATGATTACACACAACCAATAGCTATGTCAACAGGGATTTATAGCAGGTTGCTAATAAGCAGGGAATGTGCTTATATATATATATATATATATATATATATATGGTTTTGCACTTTATTGACAACATTTCCGTGGCCGAGGTCCATGTACCATTGCATAGTCATAAACATTCACACGCTGTGTGCTTGTAAAGTCCTAAGTGGCCGTAGACATCTCCAAGTTTATCTATGGAAACACTGTTTGCACGGGCAATAGCAGTTGACAGAACTGCTGTTTGATAGACAAAAAAGTGCTAGCACAATTATGTATGACTATTTCTGAAATTTGGCTGAATCTATAAATGGGCTTAAACAGGTTATCTTTTGAAGAATGTTCCTATACTCAAAACTGTGTTTTGATGACAAAGAGGGTAGATTTTGATCATTATTAACTAGAGGTCAACCCGCCAGGTTTTCTTGTCATAGAACTAAAATGTCAAGATCACATGTGAAGACACACACAGCATCAGCATTTTCTAACACAGAAACGCAGCTCCCTTTGTTCAGAATGAAATGATATTTTCAAAAATTCTACATTTTCCTACATCCCTAACAAAAGAATCAATGCAAAAGAAAATCACAACAGTAAGTTTGGACTAGGAGCTCTGTTTTGATAGCCATTTTCCCCTTTTTTTCCACAACTGAAATTCTTAGCACTTTTGTAGCAAAGTATTTTAAAATTCAAATAGAATGAAATTATGTGTGAACTCTCACTTCATTAGTCATCCTCTTCATTAGTCAATGAGAAGGGGCACCATGTAATGATTTTGTTCATTAAAGAAGTTCTTGCAAAAATGTATTCGAGAGCTATCTTCACATTTAAGTTAGAAAAAATGTACTTTGTACTTGATCTGATTCAATAGATGGCTTAAAAAGAGAAATGATTCCATCTTAGAACTGGGCTTAAAAATGATTGATCACAGATAGAAATGAATTTGCTGACTTCCTTTTGGTACCAAGAGATCACAGTACACTAAATAGTTATCATGTATGTGGAAGGAGAAACCTCTGTTGAGGTCATGTGCTTTCCACTGATTAAGCAGTACCTAATCTTCAGCCCTCATAGATTCTTCGCTCTTCCTTGGACACAGTGGTAAGAAATATCTTTTTTCCTCCTCTGGCTATCCTGTTTCTCAAGTAAAGAAACCTTCTCCTCTTCCTCCCTCCCCCAATCTATGTTTTCAGAACCAATTCTTTGTTCTATGAAGCTTCTGAAAAATAAACACCACCAACAGCATCACACTGATGATTTGTACTCTCTTGAGAGCAAAATTAATTCAGTATTTTGTTCAGGAGTTGCCAAAGAGCAACGTATTACAGATCATTAAAGAGCGGTATGGACAAAGCTGAGAGTGAAGACTGCCAAGAACTGGGCTTTGGCACGCCCATCTCAGTTTGGTGCTTTCAAGCCTTCAGCTTCATTCTCCGAATGAAACGAATCAAGTCAGACTTTTCAGCGTTGATCTCATCCATCATGAATTAATTTTAGGGGCATTTTTCCATGGATTCAATCAGACTGACTTGGATTTTCCATGCTTCTCTCTTGCACCAATCTGTGCCATAAAAATTAACAATAAGTGTACAAAAGGAGAGCTCAGGCATATGGAGCACAGAATAAGATGTTAGGGAGAGAAAAAGCATTTAGTCACTGGAAAAAAAAAAGATTATTTAAACTGCAAGTCTCTGAAAGTGACAAAGTTATTTAAAAAAAATCTATCTTATATTGTAGTACAGTACAAAGAAATCATGTATTAACTTTGAATGCACAATATCACATACACTCCTGTTTTCAATCTGCCTTTTCAAACTTTTAGACATTATTTTTTTTAACTAATATTCATGACAAACACTCGGACTCCAGCACATCAGCAAACCTCTTCTTATAGGATGAGGAAAAGAAAAAACTTACCCTACAGACAGGTTTTTCGGCAACCACCTATCTCAGTGACTCGTGAAACTTTCTTTGGCATGTACGATACTGGCCTCTGAGAAGCAGCATATAGGGCTGGACTCAGAGTGAGATTAGCAGGCCAATTCCAATAATAAGCAAATTAACTTTTTAATCAAGGAATCACTTTAAATAGGTTGGGGAGGAAACAAAGATAGTGTTGGACAAGAAAATACACAAGGAAAAGAAAAACTAGGTTTCAATGTACATTCTCACCCTCTGTCTCTGGATACCTCAGTCTGACATAGTAAGTTTCCATTCCTAGGAGTGCCAACTGCAACCATTACCATAGCAGCAGCTTAAATTGCATGTTTAATTTTTCAATGGCCAACAGTGGGGATAGGCTAGAACACAGATAGGGTGATGAATCCTTAATTTGCCACATTTATCAAGCCAGCCTTGAAGAATTCTTATAATCCTATACCAAGTCCAGAGTATTTAACAGCAACTTCCATGGTTTCTTTCAGAATTTCCCGTTTGCTGATTTGGGATTCAAAATGTTTCAATCCTAGCATGAAAATAAGAGAGGGTATAAACCAACCCTGCATTTTTGTGGCAACTTTATGTAAGTCAAAAATACACGTATGTAAATGATCTAACATGGGCTGAAACCCTAGCCCTGTAAAAACCAATGAACAGAATTGATCGCCCTCAGCGGAGACAGAATTTGTCCCTTGAAATCTATGACTTTTAAGGCTGTATTTTTGAAATAGGAGAACAGAGAATGTATTTCAGTTGGATTTTTAATCCAAGAAAACTCCTCAGATTGTAATAGCATTACTACTTTTCTATTTCCACCTTCACTCCTTCCCTGTTCCGTTCCCTCTACTGTTCTCACTGCCAACAGCTCCCATCTTGCTCTCCACACACACAATGCTGTTTCTCCATCTGGGCCTCAATCACATAAACTGCCCTGAATGGCAGGACCCCCAAGCCCTCAGGAAGCTCCCTCTTAAGTTAATGAGACTTGGCACAAGATCTTCTTATAGAGAATGATTTGCAAGAGCAGCGCCTACAATAAACAAAAAAGTCTACAACAATACAGTTGTAGACAACACAAAAATTGCTTCTCCACTGACAGTTTTTATCATCAGCTCTAATTTTCACCCGTCAGGAATATTTTTTGCTTTATATCTGAGCTGACAGTTATTAATACTACTGCAAGTACCTACCACCTGATTTTACACGATTTAGAAAGAGGAGAGAGAGTAAAGATAACAGTTTCATTATAAGTTTTAAGTGCCCATAAATCTTTCTACATCAAACCTGTCCCCATCTCCCTAGAGGGGCTCTCCAAACACTGAAGCCATGCCTATTTGGTAAGAACTACAGACAGGGATTTCTTTTTTAGCCTCCTTCGTCTTTGCAGAGGGCAAAATTCTTGGATAGAAAACTTTGGTCCAGAAGTCTTTTTTTTTTTTTTTTCCCCCATACAGCATTTAGAGGCACAGTGACGGTTTTAATAGATTTCTCTAATGACTCTATTGCTACTTTTTATGACTGTTCTTTGGAGTAATAAAGTGATAGAGGCAGAAATATTGTAGCTCTGATTTTCTGCAGTGAAGAAGGAAGCATAATGAGTCCATAAAGTTATTTTCATTCAAAGCCCAGTGTCCAATGTGTTTCTAGCTCCTGCAAAACACAAAGTAAAAATACTTTCTGGGCTGTGCTATCTCCTAATTCACATCAGGTGTACAGAAACAAGAACCTGTCAGGTGGGCTCACTCCAGGCAGAGTGATTTGTTTAAAGGTCCTGCCTTGACTTTAGTCTGGTTTGTGCTAAGCCCAGAGACTATTTCTGAGAGTGACTGTAACAGCAGTATATCAGTGCTCCCCAGGCACCTCAGGATCTCATGCTGTCTGCAGAGGTATGTAAGTGGTGGGCACCTCCACAGCATGGTTTCCCCCCCATGTAGAGCACACAGACRTTTGGAGTTAAGCAACTCAGCTCTCTCCAGAGTCATCTCCAGAAGATGAACCAGATCCCAGATGGGATATATTGCCCCATCTCTCTTGACTGACCAGGAAGTGGGTCAAGGCTCCTAATTTAGGCACTTCAGTTTGGTGACCCAAGCACAATGGGATGGCTCTACACTGCTGTGCAAGTAGTTTTGCAAATGTCAGGGGCCTTGCAGCCTAAGATAAAGTGAATACTCTTCCATCACAAATCTTTACAGAAGTGTAGAATGAGACTGGGATACCCATACAAAAGTTGTGAGATAAAATCCAAGTTCCACTGAAGGAAGCTGATGGGAGTTTTTAACCACTGGTTTCAATAGGATTGAGATTTCACTCCCTTTTTATGACAAAATGGCCAGGTTTATTACTATGAGCTACCTCTATATATTCAGTAGGAAACTTATTAACTTTACAATAGTGTATCAAAAATCAGTATATAAACTGATCATGGCTGAATATATGTACCTTATTAACCAAAACCAAATGTTTTTCCCGCTACAGTTCAGTTCTTGCTACAGTTGTATTTGTTAGGCTGGAGCAAATTCTGTGACACGGTTCTGTGTTATGCTGTACTATAGCAAGGCATGTAAAAAATGCAAACTGAAGGGTAAAATGATTTCATTTCCAAAATAAATAAGTGCTTTTGGTCAATACTAGTGCACAAAAGGCAGGTATTTTGAATTAAGGAATCTGCAGGGAATTGGTTCCTCACAGAGCTTCAATTAGCTTTCAAATTATCTTTCTCACAATGTGTACAAATATTCCTAACCAAACTTCACTGAAAAATGGATTCTCAATACTTCTATTTACCTAATAGTTAACACAACGATAACTACACACATACAGATTTAAAATAAAAACATATGTGGGGATTTTTTTCCCCAAATAAGAATTTGAAACAGATGTGCTCTTTTAATAGTATTTCTTCACCCAATTTTTTTCTCTTCACTGTTTGTAATTTTCATGTATTTTTTCCAAAGGTACAGTAAGATATAATTGTAATAAATTATTCTCCCTTTTATCTGACAAGCGTGGTTTTTAACTAACATATTCTATGTTTATTTCTTGCCAGCAAAACTTGTATCAATAGGAGTTTTGCACAAAGGGAGCTGACTACAGTTCAGATATAGGCAGGGATACTATTTTCATTATTCAAACTATATTTAAAAATCAACACAACACGGTAAGTTGGTTTTTTACTATTTTTCCTATAGGATGAAAACATTAAAATATTCACTCCTGTCTGTGCCAGTCCTATATTCTCACATCTTCACTAAACTCATGGTCACCACCATCCTATTGCCTGTCATGTTTTCAAACACCAGGGCCTAATGCTTAGAGGGCTGTATTAGCTGTAACAGCTTTTCAATCCCAATACCAGAAAATATTGGAAAAGATATTTGGTTTCTCTCTTTCTCCTCAAAACTTGATCTGTATCTCTGGCAGAAATGCATCATAAAACAAGTAAAACAAAACTCCATAAACATAAAAGGCGTCAGTTAGTGAATCAGCTCAGCTTACCAAAGCTAAACATGCCCTGTAAGATTCAAATTGGAGCAAATAATAGGGTATGCTAATCTACACTGCTCTTGAGTCACATTATTCAACAAGGTGTTTGTATCAAGAAAGATTCCAATCAGCAAATAGCAACTTGAACTCTTGTAGCAAAGCACTGGCTTATTACTGTTGTATTCAGATTTTCAAGGGCATTAAATCATGCCAACCTCCATCAGGACTCACCTGATCACAAGGTGTCTTGCCCCACTAGCACAGCACCAAGTGTCACTACACAAAAGCATTTTGGCTCAGCACAATCCAATTCTGAAAAAACATAACCATCTATATAGTTTCATAGTCACATGCTCTAAATATAGATTTTTAAAAATCCACGTATTTAGAAACGCCTTCAGGGTGTAAAGCCAAGAACCGGCGAGTTAGGACGCGTTCCTGCACTTGCTCCGCGCGCACCTGGGCGGCGGGGGCCGCCAACCGCCCTGGGCCGGCTCCGGCCGCCTCCCGCACCGCGGGGGCAGGAGGCACCCGCGGAGCCCGGCGAAGAGCGGCGCTGTGAGGAAAGGGAAGACGCAGCGCGGGGACCCGGGGAAGGAGACCTTGCTGGGGGCGCGGAGGCATCTCCCCGCCAGGGGACCGCGGCCTGCCCGTGCCGGGCAGAGGGGGACAAGCGCGAGGCGGCAGCAAGAAACCGTTACGCGGTGGTCCCGCCCGCTGCGCCGCCCGTCGCCTCGCCGGAGGCAGCGGCGGGGCTGCGCGTAACGGCCGTGGCGGCGAAGCTGAGAGCGGGCAGCGGGAGCCTGAGGCGTTTAGCTGAAGTTGAGCCTGGGGAAGCGGGAGGAAAGGTGTTTCCCTAAGTATTTGTTTAGTTGTTTGTCTTTTTTTTCCCTCCCCTCAATACCTAAATCAGTAATTATGTTAATTGGCAATAAATTAAGTAAAATTCCGTGACTCGAGGCTGTTTTGCCTGCAACAAACTTAACGTTTAGGAAATCTTAATCAGCCCCTTTTCTGTGTATTCGTTCAGCCTTTTCCATCTATTATACAACATAATCTTTAATTACTGATTGTAGACTATCTTAACCACAGAACCACACCACATTCACACTGAGTAATTCACCTTCACTTTCTCTTCACATTCAACATGTGACGGAGGATTTCTTTTTTTGTTGTTTTTGTTTAAACTCTTCCAAAAAAAAAACAAAATTGGGAGTTGACTTGTTTTCTTCAACGGTATTCTTGATAGCTTCACAAACATTTTACAATATGCTATCAAAGAAGAAAATTATCTTGATAGTAGCTGGACAAAACTGAAATTTTCAACACCCAGGAAGTATCAATGCTTCATACAATTCAGACTTCAGAGCTAAAACATTTCTGAAAAGCATGTTTGAAGTGGGATTTCCAAAAAAAAAGACTAATTTCATCAAATTCGGGAGGTTCTTCAGGGTAGATGTCAAAACATGTATTTCTGACACAAATAATCTCCCATGGCTGTGTCAGGTATCTGATACAAGTGCTTTTTTTTTTTTTTTAATCCCTTAGCAATTTAAATATAAGCAAAACAGTGCATTTTTTCCTTCACCTTATTTTGAAAAATGGCCAGACTATGTTGGTGGAATTTTTGCGCAAACAAATACATTCTGCTTCATGAAGACACCTGACATAGG
Organism: Apteryx rowi; assembly: GCF_003343035.1. NCBI lineage: Eukaryota > Metazoa > Chordata > Aves > Apterygiformes > Apterygidae > Apteryx > Apteryx rowi. The sequence goes on along the minus strand of NW_020449863.1, from coordinate 1,694,211 downwards.
AAATATAAACCCAGCAGCTAAAAACTGGCAAAACTAAAGTGACTGAAAAGGGGGTTTTAAATATGGGGTTTTATGAAAATGGTGGGAGGAGTCAGGCAAATTCAGTAACAGGAGGTAATTAGGTCTGTAATGAATTTGGAGACCAAGGAGTAAATTAGAATATTTGGGGAGCCTGAAGAAGTGCAGTTTCACAATGGTCAGAAGGGGAAGGGAAAAAATAGGTCTGTTTATGTGCTTGGTACATCTCATTGAAGGATCAGAATATAAAACTAAGTGTCATAGAGCTGCACTGGCCTTATACCAATCAAAAACCCTCTGAAGATTGGGACTGGGAGATGGCACTATAAAAATTGTGATCAGACTGAGGAACCAGACTGAGTGAATTACATGTTGGCCTTCAAGCAGCAAATCAAAACAATCAGCAGAGAAATCCAAGTGGCAATTGAACACTGACCACTGGAAAATAGTAGCAGCAGCCATTCATAGAGATTTTTTTTTTTAAAGTGAAGTCGAAGAAAGCTAGTAAAACTCAGCAACAGCTAACATACCACCATAACTATGGGTTTAATAACATCTCATAAACTTTAAAAATTTGAAATTCATTGCTATGGAGATGTTTTTGCATTCGGTTTGTAACACACCCATTTTCACACTCAAAGACATCAGAAAAGCAGATGAAAGTTTATTTTTCTTTTGATAAAGAAGTTAACCAGTTTTTGGCAGCTTGCCACCAATTTGACCCCATCCCCCAACTTCCCCCAGCCTAAATACTATAAATTAATCTTACTCTGGTTGAGAAAAAAATCTGAAAAACTTCCAACATTCAAGTCCTTTGGCTGAACCTCTCAGGGGCATATCCCACGGTGACAATCTTTGGCCTTGACTATCTCAGCTGGCCTCTTCCCCAAAACTAAGCTTGTAGCAAAAGCTTCTCCCTTAGACTCCAGTTCAGTTTTCTCTTGGCCTAGACATAACCATCAACCATCACTCTTTCTCATTTAAGCTGTCCAGAAATACCCACTATAACTCTCTTCTTCTGGACTAGCTTTTGGTCTCCTTTAAACAAGCACATTTGCAGAGTGACTTTACTGAGCTGAAGTCATTCCAGGTTTCCACTATGAAACTTAAGAGTAGAGTTTGGGGCCTACAAAGTTAGTCCCACAGATTAGCAGTTAAATCCAGAAACTATGTAGGGGAAAAAAGTTTTAGTTGATTTTAACTGTATGGCAAATTAGAAAAATATTTTGCTAACTTGTCTGCATAGCAGTGAATGTACAAACAGTGAACAAGTAATACAAGGGGACTCCCAGATACTTTCAATGCACATATATGTGCAATGCACATAGGGTAAGCCTAGGCCACATTTTCACGTAATCCTAAAAATACTCACATCCCAATCTTCCTTCAGAAATTCTACCCATTTTTTCTGATGGTGATTCTGCAATAATCTCCTACAGTGCTAAATCCCAGGCTTCCTCAGTAGAGCCAGGACATCACAGCACAGTATCAGAAACACAGCACAACAATACTGAAGACTTCGGTACAGAAGACTTGGAAAAGAGTGGATTTCTATCACATCTTCAGTCCTTACCACCTCATGTTGTTTAAATATAAGCAGGTTCCTGCTGATATGGAATGCCATCTTTCCCTGTACTTTCAAATTTTAAAAAAAATCTCTGTTATGCTGGTAAGATGCAGATGTATCTGCAGGAAGGTAAACTGCAGTAACTATTAGGGAGAAAAATCTTTCCATTTTCATTAAGTGGGGTCATCTGTATGTGTTAGGAGACAAGATGCCAAATGCAGGGTTCAAGTTTCCAGTCCAGGACACTGTGATGCCTAACTTTGAGATGCCTTCAAGGTTTATCTGTAACCAGATATCACTTATATAAGTGGCTGCCTGAAATGATTTTTCAGACCAGACTGAAAATGGGGGGAAGTTTCAAAGTTTTTAGTAAGTCTGAATTTTGTGAAACAAAAAGCTGGCTGTTACATCATTCTATGAAAAAATATTTATGTTGGCTCTGGCTTTAAGGTTACATTTCTCAGTTCATGCAAGTGGCAGGAAACATGCAGAATCTAATCAAGAGATAGTCCAAAAGGCTTGTTAAATGAAATACTAAATAAAGGTTTGTTGCAAAAACAAAAAGATGCAACTCAGGAAATGAGCTTGGTCATCTCACAACTCTCAGTTGTTCTACAGCCAAGCATTGGCTAAACATTAGATTATCATTGTAAACACCAGGAAGAAAAAAAGGTCGTATTCAGGATTTACCCTAAAAATAAATCTCAAGAGCAACTAAGTGCCTTATGAGCCTCAACTTTATTTTCAAATCTGACTTAAAAGACTAATTCAGATCTTAATGAAAGCCAGGGAATGTAGGCTTCCAAGACACTTAAGCACTTTTGAAGTATTTACCTAAAAACTAAAATACAGAGTTTGTTGATTTACTTAGGCATGAGCCAAGAAAACCTGTAAGATATATTCGCAAAATGCAAATATATTTAAAATTACACAAGAAAAATCTTTTCACATGGAAGAGTCTTTGAGGAAGAAAATCTATTTTTCAATGTGCAAGGACAGGGGAAATTGCTCTGTCTCAGAAGAAAAACGACAAACAGCACTCACAAACTTCTCATGAACTCCTGAACTGCAGAGTTGACCAAGGTAATCTATTGCTATTCTCCATATTTTTGGTCCAGCACTTCTTTCATTTCTTAGGCCTTGTTGCTTTACCTTTTATACATTTGTAAGGGTAAACTACATATTACCACAGCAAATATGATCATGATATTATCCAATGGGGTTCTTGCACTGGTACCCATCAGTCTCAGATTGAGCATTTCTTGGGATTATACAAGTGTAACTGCAGTGTCTTGAATTAAGATGGGTTGCCTCTGTTTTCATTATTTGACAGTGTGATTGCATTTACATTTGGTGGAAAGTCTGTGCAAAGAGATGGCTTTTCAGTTTGGCTCCAGTATGCACTCTTAGCTCCTAACACGGTGAAATTAATAGCTATTTTTATTTCATCTGGCAGGGAGTTCTGCAGTCAATGTAGGATTGCATCTCCTGTGACCACAGGGTTTCTCAGATTTCCCAACAGTTTAATTGCTCTGTGCTACGTGAGGTTGCGTTTTCAGAGAGAGAAGGAGGTATCTCATACAGCCAGAGCTCTAAGAATCAGCCAGCATTCTTGAAAGGTATTCTTTGTTCATTGTCTATTAGGAAAAAAAAAATTAATAAGGTTTCAGAGGACAAAGAACCATAACTAATAAAGAGCTTATGCTTAAAAACTACAATCAGTCTGATAAAATTAAATTAATGAAGCAAAGAAAGTTTAAGGCAAAAATTAAAATTCAGAGAGCAAAAACTTGAATATGAAGGAATGATTTGTTTAAGTAACTATCTTCATTGTTGACATGAAGACTGTTATCCTTTTATTTCTAGAAAGAGAGAAAAAGGAAAGGGGAAAGAGGAAAGGGAAAAGGGGGGAAGGAAAAGGTGCAAAGGGACAGAGACAAAGGGAAAAGACAAACAATTGAGTGTAACCTGGACAATCAATGAAAATAAATACTTGGTTTGTTTTTACTTTCCTCTCTTCCTGAATGAATTAATGAAACTGTTGAACTTTGGCCTCTTCTTCAGGCTCGAGCAGCAATGAGACTGGCTGACTTAATATCCCCCACAGCCCACAGCAATGCTGATSGAACATTTTAATGTGAGAACACTGTGTGCTCGTTTGGCATTGCATTCCCTAGAGGGAATATGGTAGACAGTGTATAGATTAAATTTAACTAGACTTGGACATTAAAAAACACATTCTTCGTGCCTTGATAGTAAAGGTCAGGAGAGGTCGTTCTAAGCTTGGTTTCCTTTGTAGGTTTATAATGCCTTTCTCATTCCTTTTTTCTTCTTATGACTTACTTGTTGCATAGAAGACAACCATTTTTTCTTTCTTAGCAATGCTGGTAACAAAATATAGGAAGCTTGTTAGGAAAATAATCAGGATCCTCTGAAGCACTTCTGAAGTCCTTTCAGCAAGCCTCATAATTGATTTCAAGCATCTGATGAAAAGAGTTGGGCCCTCTGACACAATTTTTCTCAGCCTTCAAAATCAGCAGGAGAAAAATTCCTGCCATAGAAAAAATCAAAACTTCAGGTCTGAAATGAGAGTTTTCTTGGATTTTCTTTTTGCCCATGAAATACCACTATTCAGAGGAATCCTCAGCATTGCAGCCACTAATAATAGTAGCACAAGGATAGTGATTCTGCAGTGGCTTCTTTGCAGACAATAAAAAGTCTTGCTTTTGAAGTGTGGTTCCAACAGCAGTTTCAGGTCATTTTCCTGCCTGGTGAGCCCTTCAGAGTTTTGGCTGTGTTGATGCTGCAGGTTAAATGAAACAAAAAATCCAAACGAAAGCCACAAAACTCAGCAACTTAGTCTTTTTGATCTACCTAAGTGGTTTTAAGCCTGCTAATCATCATGGGATCCAAGTATCCTTTTTCACATTTCAGTGTTTCCAAAAGGGTCAAGCCATGGTAAGACCATAACACTTGAGTAGTTGTTACATGAAAAGATTACTTCTTTAGAGAAGAAACAAGTCCTCTTCTCCAGAAATAAACTTGAACAGGACAAATAAAGGAGGAAAAGGATAGAGGGAAAGGGCCTTTTCTCCTTGGCAAAAGGATTAGTAGAGTTGGCAGCATAAGGAAACAGAGTTGTATCTATCAAGTAAAGGGTTGGCACAAAATGCGTTCCTCTCACCTTCAAGAGCAAAGAGGTCACAATTATTTCAAAGGGCTTCCCTTGGGATAATATGGATATAGACTGCCCCATACTTCATGGATTGAATAGCCATCTGAAAGTACAATAATTTGAGACAAACTGAGATTAGTTTCTTACATTGACATCTGCTTGGAGAATAACATGGAAAATCTAGTGCAAGGGTCATTTGGCTTGCTTTGTTAGTGATAATGTTGCCAACATCCAGCACCAAAACAATGTGTAATTTGTAAAGATTTGGCATATTACATCCTGATTAATAAATTCAAAGGCTTGAACATGACAGCATATTGTAATGTAGTAACATAATATTGCAAATTTGCAGGGCCAGATTCAACCCTGGCATAAGTAGACCCAACATGGATGTCAATATACATACTTATTTCATAATGAATGAATACATCTGAATACATACTGTGCCGAATATATCCCAACCCAACCATATGTGAAACGAAAAAAACCATGCTGCACCTTTCTTGTTATTTTTACATAGTCATGTAATAAATACATATTTTTTGTGCATATTTGCATCTCTATTTTGGCAATAAGTGAACTACTAATTTAAATGCAAGGCAAGATAATTGGTGTTTGAAGGCCTGGCAGGCACGACACATTAGTTAGCCTACTAAGTTAACAATGCATAGTCAAGACATTTTTTCAAAAAAGCATAGCAACTGTGGGATGAAGGGAAAGTAGTCAAATGAAAGATAAGACCTGTTATAGTAACCCGATATAGCCAAATAATAATGGAGAGTACAAACTGGTCAAGGTAACAAGGGAGAGAGGGACAGGGTAAGCAAGCATGCATACAGAACTGACTGGTAATCGTCATCAGTTATGGCACTGAGGGGAGGCAAGTTGGTGCCGATTTCTTGATTCCCTTTTCCCATGATTCCCAGCAGATTGTTACACTGATCACACACCAGTGTGCCTAAAAAATATCTATCTATCTATCTATCTATCTATCCATCTTGTGTTGTCACTTGGGGAGTCAAACTGAGCATTCAGGATAAATTCCTGATTCTAGAAGTCCCACGGGCAAGAATTTAACATTTGTCTTCCCAGGAAGAGGGAAGTTTTCAGTTATCGGAGATCAGCCATGGAACTTTCCTTGGGACAGGCTAGCCACCGTTTTCCTCTTCTATCTTTTACAAAATACCTGATGAGACTGCAGTGAGAGCAGAATTTGACCTGGAAGGACCATGGACGGCACAATGTAGGACAATCCTTATGTTTCCACAAGATATAAATGGAGAGGCATAAAAGAARCAAACCTAAACTAACAGTTCCTGTTCCTGCTCCACACATGGGCTAATTTCTGTTTGAAGAGTGAAAGTTTCTTCTAATAACAGAGTTCCTCTGTCAGCAGCAAGTGTGGGAGAAGTAATCCAGTGCTATTTTGCTATGCAAGACCCAAGCTTGTCTCTTTATTCACATAGAGAGAGCTAGTGGAGGCAAAGGAGGAAGCCAGGCCATGTGGAGAGAGGGCTCACCAATCCTGCYGGGAGAAAAGAGTATTTCACATCATTCAACAGCATCTCCACTGGGCAGTTACAGGAGAAGCGCTGAAAGCCTCTGAAAGGAATCACATCCAGTCATCTTCTAGTGGAAAGAGGTTGGCTTTGACATGAAGCTTACAGGGTGGGCGAGATGAAAGTGGGAGGAAGGGATCCCTCTGCTCTGCGTAGGATTTAGCCTTCCTCTGCCCCATAAGGAAAAGGAATAGGAATGCATTAACAGTCCCAGTTGCTTTCAGCTACACTGTCCTTTCTGACCCCTTCACCAAGCGGTTCTGTATAGCTCTCATTCCCTGCCTTTCAAAATTTAAACTTGCTAACCCTGCTGCCAAAAGGAAAGACAAAAAATAACGCTGGGGTTGAAAGCAGTTTAAACATAAGGAAGAGCTTCGGGGCAGACTGGATATTCCTACCACATGACACAGAGTGCATACCATACCACAGCRCACACAGATGATAAACATATTTTGCAATCTGTTTTACAGAAATGTCCTCCTGCTTTTTTTTTCCTTGAGAAAAATTTTAGTTGGGCTCTTTCAAACGTTGATTTGTTTGAATGTGATTTTTAACAGTTCAAGCAATAAATAAGTTTAGGCAAAGAGGAGATAGGTGGAACAGCTATGGAAGTCATCGAAGTCTTCAATGGAGTTATTTAGGGATGCACTTAAATTGAACAGTGAATGTCTGTATTTAAGCAGAGTTACCTTCTCCAATGTAGAAGTCAATAAGCATACAAAATGAACATAATTTATATCCCACTAACAAGAGAATGTGAAATGAAGTAGAAAGAGGCTCATCATGTCATACACATCAGTGATGAGAGAGAGTTTGTAATGCTTAACCTGAAGAAACGTCACCTAACAGCAACAGCTACTTACTGAGTAGGTGTGATTCCCCATCCCTGCACCAGGCCAGAGCACTCTGAGAGACTGGGTATTCAGCTGGGACCGAGGAGCTAAATCACACTCCCAGAACTCACCGCTGGAGTCATGTTTTTAAAACATGTAGGTGTCTAGGGTTACAGGCGGGCATCTGGATCTTTACACAAGGTATTCCTAACTGTCTAGGAGGTTTACACAGCATTTTTATTGCAGCGCACAGACTGCTTTCTGCCCTTCCCTCTTGAACTGTGGCAACAGCCACATGTCCCTCTTAGAGATCAGTGTCCTTCTCTTCTAGGCCCTGACCACCCCTTTAACAAGATAATGGCTCTTGCCTTGAAAAGCACATGAACAACTGCTTATTTCTGATGCTGAGTGATGACACAGAGAGCAGCCCCTCGCCCATTCAGGTGGAGTAATATTCACAGAAGTCCAGCTGCTTCCTCACTTCAATTCTATTTCAACATCACATTCTCCCCCTCCCCCTTTGGTGGATTAAGGTTGAAAGGCTTTACAGGATACATGTCTGTTACTGTAATGTAAACAATAAATAATAATAGGAAAGAGAAAGAAAGACTGATTTATTGAAGGCTATTCACTTTTATAAAGTAAATAACGAACTTTCAATTTAAGTGGACATTTTTACTGCCAAATAAATCTCCTTGCACAGATATGAGGGGGGCAGTGACTTATATGCAGTACACAGAAAAGCAAAGTTAGTCAGAAAAATTCAGATAGTGCAAGTGAATATATCAGGCAAGACTTTTCATGGAGCACTGCTGTTTTACAACAAGCTAGGATTGCTTATATAATCACCTGCCACTGATCAGTAATGATGTACACAAAATACAGCAGAAATAAACAAATTGCTTCCGAGTAAACAAAGCATAGCCATGGGCCTATTCAGCAGCCTTTGCATCAGGCAAAATTCCCGAGAAACTGATGTTTGTTTTGCCGGAGTAAGCAAAGCCAAGACTACCAGCCAAGACTTTTGAAATCACTAAAGGTAGGCACTACATCTACTTTTTTTGCTTCTGAATGCCCTGTTTTTCAAAACTTTGGGGTATCCGGCAGTTCTCTTGGACTACAATGAGAAGTGGCTTTTTTAAACACAGGACCACTGATTCACCTTTGTAGATTCTCATGGAGATGGGACTAAGGCCTGATACGTGCATCCAGAATCAGAGTGCAAGTGTGTTCAGTGTTAGCCACTACTTGCCCTGTTGTAGAAGATGCCCAAAGCACTAATGGCCGAATTATTGTTACTCTACAGACAACCCCACTGTAACTGAGAATGCACTGATAGATCTGACAGAGCATCACTAGAATGATATTTAGCTTGCCTTGTTATTTGAATCAGGTTGTATTTTCAGACCCGTCTGGCTTCTAGTGATGGTCACATCATCGATATGTTCCCCAACACTGATGAGGAAAAGCCAGTGTGCCTTCAGTAAAACCACAGGGCGTGTTCAAGAGCCTGCAGTCGGTATCAGAAGAAGCCTTACTCCTACCTTTTATCTGTAATCTAGAAATGCAGATACATAGTTACCAGATCAGGTACTCAAGAGTTTTACAACCACAGAGTAAACCTTCAGTGCTTGTTATGTGACATGAAGACAATGACCTGAGTTTGTCCCATCACTTCTGAGGAATGTTCAGCCCAAAAATTGAAGTCCTCTCTTTAATATTCTTTGTTGATTTTTGCACTGCAGTTTCTACATAGTGCTGTGATAGTAATCATATCATTGCTTTGATCTTCATTGATCCTTTCAGCAACCCAGAGAAAGGGGATTTGAAATCTACCTTCCTGAACTGCCACCAGCTCCACCCTGTCCAGCTGTCCTGCTTCAATGAACTAAATCTTAGTTCTTTTTGAGCTTGTTTCCCAAAAGGTCAAAGTACAGTTAACACTCTCTGAAGTAACATGAACAGCTAGGGGCATATCTAAAACACAAGAACTCGGAGCCAATTTTGAAATTTTTATGTATGTGAAATAATTTAATTCACACACCAGTGACTTTTGTCTCAAAGGATAGCCACACAAACTGCTGCGCATGATTCCTAACTGGTAGGATACGACTGCACTTACTAGATTTCCATCTGAACTGATAGACAGTCTTAGCAATTTTATGAAATGTGATCTATCCCTCAGGCTCTGAGTGAACTTTAATGGGTCACAAGTTTAAAGCTCCAAAACTTGAATTTGTGGAAAAGAAGAGATTTGGAAAGCTAAAAAACTTTTGTGAATGAACAAAACAAGAGAATAAGACAACTATGAGGGAGAGTAAGAGAGAGAAAAGAAATACATCCAACAGTTGTTTATATCTGTTTTAATTATTGTCTTAATCTTACCTTCAGACTTACTTTCCATTAGTTTAAACACCTCCCTCTGAGGCTTAAAAATTAGTGAAGAAACTAATTAAGATTAGTCATTATCCATGCACGAATACAACGGATCTTTCAAAACGTGTAGTAGCCTTTTCAATTCTTGGTTGATCTCTTTCAAGACCTCTCCCTTTTTTGTGACTGCACACAAGAAACCCAGGTTTCTGTAGCCAAATCGAGCAGATTGTTAACTGCTCTCTAGGCTTCAAGTAGTCTTTGAAGTCAGAGAGTTAGCGTGATGAAATTAAAATGCAATAGGACATTAGTTCATTGAGTTCATGTATCAGTGAAAATCTGTTTTAAGATTTGAAACTGAAGTTAAAAGCACAATAAAGTTACAAATTCCTGCTAATCTGAAATTTTCTCTTTCTCGCCTTGTCATAAAAGCCCTTTGTGCCTGTAACCACAGTCCCTTATCTATCCTCCGGACTCTGCCAAAAGGAAGCTGACACCTCATCAGCAGATATCGGGGGGAGAATGGTACTACTTGAATCCTGCCTCTATCTTCAGAATGATATTTTAGTCTTCAAGGGATGGCAAAGGATCTCCAGAGACAGATGGATCAACAGAAAATGTAATTGAACAGCTCATAAACAACATCTCCGTCTCATAACCAGCTAGCTGATTTTCTGTTTCATGTTCTTAGATTTAAGGATTCAGCTGCAACTGTATCTTGGTCTAATACCTGTGAATTTCATTTCCCAAGCTGTTACCTTGGAATTAGAACTGGTGTAAGTAACTATTTTATATGAAGATAGGCTTTCCCTTCACTGCCAATAGTCTTCTGTTTCTTGCGTGGTAGTTACATAACTTTACTATGTTATATATTACCTTTTCCATTTAGCAGAAACTAAGCACTGTAGTCTTTCTAAGAGATCAGAGTAGGGAAAGTCAGTCACAACTGAGTCAAAGAAAGTTGACCATATTAGCTACTGCATGGTAGAAATCTATAATACCAGTAGGACTTTGCAGCGCAAGGCTTAGCAGGCAGCAGTTACGATGCAGTAAAAAATATCTTTTTGCAATAAAAATATACATATAGCCTTTTCTTTCCTGTTTCCTTATTCTTTAGCTATATTCCTATTTTCCAGGTGTTTACATAGTAGTTTCTGCAAAATAAATCTTGGACTTTGAAGGTTTTTGCTCAGTCATTGGCTTTGACAACATGCTATATCAGAATGTAACTTTTCACTGATGCCCCTATATTATGGTTCCTGATCCAAGATAAATAGTTCAGCAGGAGAATAGGTATCGATGAATAAAGAATAATGAAAAATGAATGGCAGATAATAATGTTCTTTACTGAAGAACATCTTTTACTGTGCATGCCACAGTCATTAAAAAATAATGTTCTCTTAAATACTCTGGAAAAATGAGACTCAGAGTTAGCAAACCATTTAAGCATGTGCTTACCTTTAAGTCTGTGGAAAGTCTTATGAACATTAACTGGAGTAGTCATATGCCTGCAGTTAAGCATGCCTAGAAATACTTCACTGGTTTCAGAGCCAAAACCTGTTTGCATTATGGTTTGGGAATAGCAAAGGATACAGAACAAAGGGAACAGCTATTCAGAATTTGGACAAATAGCTGTAAATACATTTTTGGTGTTACTAAGCTGATATTGGCTCTGTTCAGAGTGCACTGACTGAACACACAGTCCTAATAATCACAGCTGAAAAACACAGACCATGGACGTTTATTAATTTAGACAAGATCACTCCTCACAGGAGAGAAAGTCTCTAGTTTTACAGACCTTTTAATTCCCTGTACACCATTCCTTTCCCTTTTACAAATCTCCTGCTGTGAAATTCTAATGCACTCTTGAGACACCAGAAATCATGGATCTAACTTTGTAAATTATCCATCAGCCAAAAGAGGAAGCAACTCCCAAGACCCAAGGAGTTAAGTTGTTGTTATATTCTCATCTACGTTACGCTTTTGTCCAGAGCATAAAGCAACAGAGTCACTATGTGTCCTTGGAAACTGCAATGCTATTGCAATATAGATAATAACTACATATTGTTGTTTTATTGTTGTTATTCTTTTGCCATATCCCCCCAGAAAAGCATAGGTAGATAATATCTGATGAGTCTACTGGCCAAAAACGTCATTTCTTATTTTAAGCAAATTCAACATTCCATGCAAATGGAAGTAATTTCTGCAGTACAAAAAGTCCTTTCAGAAAATGCTGAACTGATTAGTATTATGGAAAAGTGGAACTAATTACTATAGTGATATAACAAAAAAACAAAGCTAGAAATTAAAGCCATCCAATTCTTGCAAAAAATGATGGCATGTTTCCCATAGACACAGTCATTATGCACACTCATTAAAAGATACAAGCAAGATAATCATATATCACCTATCCAACCTGTAAAACACATGCCTCTGCAATTCTTTAAGGACCAGAAGTATATACAAAAGCCTGTACAAAATCTTCCTGCCCAGGCTTGGTTGCTGTTCAGGCACTCACCAAAAGGGCTAATTTACTCCCTGAAAATGAGGTTTGCTAGCGCAAACGTTATCTACCAGTCAAGCCCCACATGAGCCTGAGGCACAGACCTTTCGCTGGCCCATCGCTCCGTGGTAAATTTCCCCTTTGGAAACAGAGGCCGGGGGCTAGTCCGAACACCACGTGTCCCTGTTTTTTGAAGGAACACTGTCAAAGCTGCAGGGCCAACTCATTAACCTATCCCCCGGCAGTCCCATCTGGATGGTCTTATCTGTAGGAATTCAGTCGTTCATTTATTTTTTCAACCACCATTTGTGACAGACTTTCTTAAAAAGCAGGCTCATGACTTATTATTAGCACATGGGCAGGTCAGCACACAGGTTTATTTGCTGTTAACCAACAGCCTAACATGCTGTGTTTAAAATTTCCAAAGGGACTATGAATAGCTTGTAAAAGTAAGTAGGAGGTTGAATTCCTGAAGGTAAAAGCTTGTGATGAGACCACTGTCAAAGCAAGTCATATTTTGCTCTGAGAGCCCACTAAAATTGCTAACCAAAGACATGTAGTTCATATACCCATGAATTTCTAACAATTCCCTTTTTACAGATGCTTTGATGACTAGCCTGTAATACTGCAGCTGTGCCACAGAACAGGGAGCCCTGCCTAGAGAACAGCGGGACATAAGCAAGCATTAAACTTTGAAAACCTATGATCCATCCAGAAAATTCCTCACATGGAAGGTAAAAGCTGGAGTCAGGAGAGAGAGGAAGGGGAAGGGAGAAAAGGGAAATACACCCACAAAAGCATAAGCAGCAAAATTCCTGCAGACTATTAGGAAGAAAATAAATACTTCAGTCACTCATGGAGGGAGCAAGACCGAAGCCCCAAGGACGTGGCCTGGAGGACCTTGATGGGAATGCTTGGAAGGGAAGCTCCCCATTTTCTACCTGGGACATCTATCAGATCCTAGGCTATTGACAACTTCACCGATGGAAACACTCACTGCAATAACTGCATCCCTTCTTATCTGCATACAGTGTATGCACACAGCCTGCTGGACAGCTGGGCAGTGCAACCCAGGAAATTATTCCTAGTGGAATAAAAGTTATAGAATCACCTCCAGAAATCATCCACTTGCTTGCTTTCATCTTGTGCAGAGCACTGAAAAGTCTGGAGGGAGATAAATGTCTGTTATACAGGGATTTACACATTTCATCCAGACAATTGACTTAAATTTCAAGCATGAGGCCAGAATCGATCATTTATCAAGTTAATCTTTATGATGTATTTAGTGTCTAATGTTTGCAGAGCACTGGGTGGGGGGAGAACACCTGTTAAGAATCAAGCAACAAGAGAGGTATGCAGTGGACTGAAGTTATTCATATTGGCCCCGATCCTGCAATTGCTTGGCATCCACTGAGTACCAGTGTGAGTAAAGCTACAAATGTGCACCTTAGAGGTCTGATCATTGTCTATCTATTTTAAGCACGGACCACCTTCTTAGTTCATTCAAAAGGATTAAATGCTCGGCAGGGTCTAGCATTTCTATCCTAATGAAACAAAGGAGCAAATGAAGGTAGCTTGATTACAGCACTAACTTAAACTGTTAGGATATCCAGTGGCTTCATTTCAACACTCATGCCTTGATGTTCAATCATCACCAAGAAACTTTCGTTTTGATTGTCACTTTTCGTAATGCTCCTGCCAAAAACAAGTATTAAAAAAAGGGAAAAAAATCACAGATCAGACCTCTTTCCACCCTCAGATATGAGACTGCTTTTTAAATCATGAGCTTTTCCAGCCAGTCAGACTTAGAATCTTATCTTCTTTCTTGAATGAATGAAAGTATAGTTTCTCAAGTAATACACTGATTTCAACAGCACTAGGTAAAACTATGAAGCCTCTGATCAAAACTGAAGACTTATTAAGTAAACATCTTTAAAACTAAATTAGTCATTTCCCAGTTGAAGTTCTGCATCTTAAATTTCAAAGCTAATCAATTGTCAATGCTTTTTTTGGTGCTAAACTGAAGTACAATTAATAGAGAAAATACTCAAAATTCTTTATGGGGTTTAGAAGACAAATCATGCTGACTTTCAATAAAAGCTATGCTCCTAAATCTCTTGGGCGTATTTTCAAAATGTTGCTCATTTTGTAAAAAGACCACTGTAATTTTTTAACATTTGCTTTGCCTTTCCAGCTATTGTTTGATAACCTTTCCTACATATTTCATTTAATTTTATTTTGACTCAGTCTTTTATCTAAATCAATTTAACTGTCAAAGTGAGCAAACTGCCAGTTCCTAAAAGCAAAGGCCCCTGTCTCTGCCATCATCAGTCTAGAAGAGTGGACCTGTATGCCAGTTTGTTAGCTATCTGTATCATCACACATCAATAGCTGTCTCCAGACAGGTGCTGAATTGCACCAATACTACAAGCTGGGAAAAAAATGACCCTTTGGATCTCTAATTAAATCACCATCTTCCCTTCCTCTAGCTCGACCCTTTGATTTGATGACTACTTGCAAAATCAGTGGGAGGAGGAAAGAGAAACCATGGGAAAAAAACATTGTTCAACCACTACTCGGGATCAAATACAGGAATAGAGGAGGACTGTTGGATTATTTTCCAACCAGCACGCCAAGAGAAATGATTTTTCATTCTGATTTGTACAACACCTTGACACAGCAGAATCCTGATCAGAGATGGAGACTTTTCAGCATTTCTGTAATCCAGTAATTCCATAAAGAGACATGGAGGCCATTGGAGTTACTCATTCTTATCACTGGATGAAAAGTTGGGGTGCTGTAGTTCCATGGTCACAGATCCAGAGTAATACAATTATTTCCATTCCAGACTTCAAAGATTAGCATTTGTATACTGAACAATTGTAATACAGTGTTTTAATTACCCAAATGAATGAGATGCTCAAATTCAAAATCACTGCTGCATGGATTGTCTAAACTGTACTTAAAAGTGTGATTTTACTTTCAAGCTCAGTCAGATCAAGTACAGATCACTAACACAGGTGAAAGACAGAAACTGCAGAGGGCCAAACCTGTACATTTGGATTGGTACATTTTTTTTTTTAACTCTCTGGGGTTTGTTCTGAATTACTACTGATTCAAAAGAAAAAAAAAAGGTGAGGGGGAAGGAATGACGTCAGAGTGAAAATTCACATGTCTGGGTAGCAGGAAAACTAAATACTATTTTGCCCATTTGTACTCAAGAACAGATTTTATTTCAAAATGGGAAAAATATATAGGATCTTTATTAATTATTAGTAATTTGAAAAATAGCAAGTAATATGAGCTTCACTATGCAAGGTACACAAAAACTACTTTGGCCTGACACCCGCTTTCCTTTCTGAGCTGCCACCTTCACTAAGTGGCAAGCAGCAGAGGTCAGAGGTCAAACAAAAAGGATAAGTGTCAACGGGAGGCCCTGTGGTGTGACAYAAGTGCATAGTGGTATATTGTCCACAGCCCATGAAGAACTTGTCAACAGCTCAGTGAGAATCCCGCGCAGGAGCATCTCCTGTTTCATTGCATCCCGCTCCCCAGAGACAGTGGCAGATACCCAGGGAAGGAACAGCTATATAAGCAAGATGGCTCTCTAGGAGCCCTGTTGTCTTCTAAGTATTTATTTTTACTTATCAGCACAGAAGTTATCAGTGGAAAATGCTTCCAAACTACTGAAAAGTTAAGTACAAGCAAGAATTGCCAGAAAGAGGTAGACTAACAATGAGTTATGCCTTAAAGTGCTAGATGTGAAGATAAAATACCAATAGTTATTTGTTAAATTGGTTCAAGCTATGTTAACTTCTGCAAAATCCTCTTGTGACATCCGAGTCGGCCTTTCATTCTCCCATGAAACCTGAACTTACCTAAGCACCAAACCAGGCTTTGATGAACCAGAATTTCCTGCAAGAGAAATAACTAAGATGTAGTATCCTTTTCAGGAAAAATTAATTATCAAGTTATCCTCTGAAATGTTACCCCTCCAGGAGTCAAGCTTTCATTTAATTGGTTCTGATCACAGACGTTACTAAGGACAGAATAAAGAGCATCTACTGTTAAATGAGATTGGTCAGGTTTTCAATCCTGGTATGGAGTTAATGGAGTTGAACAGAAGAGAATTTGGCTCACAGTTAAGAATTCCTGTATTTCTAGATTAACCAGTTAAAACCATACAATATACAGACACACTGCCTTTGTTTTGGTTTTATACAGCTCCTAGAACAATTGGGTAAGAGCCCATGAGAAGTCTTTTAGGCCTAACATCCTTCAAGTAATAGATCATGATCCATATTTTATTTTGAAGAGAAAAGAAACCAGGACATAAACTGAAGAATTTTGAGTTGTATAATATGTATAATAATATAGACAATGACAAGGTTCATCAGAAAAAAAAAGAAAAAAAAGAAAAAATTAAACAGCATCTGTTCGTCGGGTGAGGCACTTTATAAAAGTGTTTGTGGATGGTCTTGCAGCCCCTTTTATTCATACTGAAACAACAGGACTAATCTGAGCGTGAAAGTATGAACAAAAGTGAAAGAAGGTGACATTTTGTTCTCTTAAAGAAGCTGGAGTTTGTGCTCCTGCAGAACCAGTAAGGAACTCATTTGGGGTTGCAAAGCATGTTTTAGTGAATCTCTTCTGGTTCTTAATGAATTCAAACATGCTGTATTTTCTCTTATTTTCAGTCTCTCCTTGATCATTTAAATGCCACAGAATATACAAATAATGAAGATGGCCTTACGGATTCCCAGCTCTTTAGATACTGGTACCTGATTCACCCTGGGGCATTCAAGAACTGAGAGGAGGAGATTTTCTCCCATGGGATGAATTAAGAGATATCTCTTGGTGGATAAATCACGCAAGGCAGAAGAGAGGAGCAGCTGGACAACTCCACGCTTATCTGAATGAAGTCCAAATCAGGGTTGTTCCAAGGATATTGGCAGAGTCATTTTAATGCAGCAGAGGAATTTTGGCCATCAGAGAGGCTGTGTCAGATGGCTGTATTATTTTTAACTGTTTCTACTGGCCTATGGGCACTTCTGTCAACTTCTCTGACCATCACTTACATTATGCCAGTTATTCCAAATCAACTCTGTTGAAATAAATGGGGTTACGGCAGCATGAACTGCAATACCAAAAGGAACCTGACCCATGCACTGTAAATATGATGCCATCTGTGGAAGGGAATGTCACCTGTTTATCTCCACTGTTCCCAAGGCCAGAAGAACTAACACTACCTCACTGAGCAAAGCAAAATCTGCAGCACCAAGTTTTTGGAGAAGAGACTGGCAGGGAACCAAGCCAAAACTCCTAGGCATGAAAAGATAGGTTCAACTGCTCTGAATAAAATTCTCCCCAATATATATTAAAATAAACGCATTGTGATTGTTAATATCAACAGCCATGTACAGCTTTGCAATCCCCTAAAGCGTCTTAAAAACACTGGCAAATACCAATCAGTCAGCCAAGCCTGACAGGATCCTCCATCCTGAAGAAAAGTGCAGAGACTAGAGCCAGCACTGTCAACAACCGACTTGAAACCAAGAGTGTCCTACTTGAATCAAATAAGTCCTGCTATTCAGCAAAATTAGGCACCTGCAGCTCCTGCTGATTCTAGGAGGAACTATGGGTCCTTCAGATCTGTGAAAATCAGGGTTTCAGACTCACCTCAAAAGCTGTCTTTGAAGCACAGCTCCTTTGCTCCAAGCAAGATATTCGAGAGCACATCAGAGCTGAGTAGGCAACGTCAAACAGAAGTCCCAGCTCCCAATCTGACAGGTCACAAATTCTCAGTCTTTGGAGCCTGCTATACACATATTTACAACTTAGCATTACAAGCACTCAAGAACATCGTGATACTTCCTTCCTTTAGTTATAACACATTCTTATTCTTTATTCTAAGCTTACCTGAAAACAATTTGGCTACAGAGCAGGTACTTCCTCTCTGAGAGCTGCTGTATTCAGAGAACAAGAAGGACATAGCCAGCACGTCTGCTGAGAAGCAGAGGCTTCAGCCATGCTGCTGCTAGGGGAAAGCAACTTAATTTGGGCGTACATGAAATGCATTGTGCTGTCTGCACAAAGCCATGTTTTGATCAGCTGCCTTTAGAAACCTGGAGGAAGCCCCTTTTAAATACATTATTTGAACCTTTAGCAATAGGAAGCTTTTCATCTTTTGGTCTGAAGGTTTCCCAGTAGAATCCAAGGGCCTGGGAAATTGCATCTAAACTCATCCTCAGAGGCCACGTTTATTGTTTTTCTCCTGTGGGTGCATTTCCCATTAATATCAACATACATGGACATGGAAGCTGAAGACCTTAACAGATCATTCCACTTTGATCCCTTAATACTCGAACCCCTAATAAGAAAGGCATCTAACGCACTAGACAGCTTTCAAAACCACTTTAAAAACTGACTTTGGTCCTGTTCCTGCTCTGTTTGAAGCCAAAGAATGCTTCAGCATGTGCAAGCAGAATCAGGCTGCTTTTCTATCCCTGCAAAGATAGCAGAGGTGTCACCTCTCTTGTAATGAAACATTTTAAAGGTGTTAAATTCTCCTTACACAGGACTTGATACAGGTGGATTTTGGCCTTGTCTCAGTTTCAAGTAATAGGTCAAATTTACTTTTCTACTTTATTTTCCTGTATGGGATTAATCTTTCAGAGGAAAGCACTTATTTTTAAAAAGCCAAACGGCCACCTTTCATCATTGTTGCACTCTGTTGTGAATCTGAGGCTCTGCATTGCTCCAAGTGCTTAAGGAGCTCTTCGTCCTATAGCACAATGGCATCAGACCTTAGTGTGAGCAATATCTGCTTCATACATGGCACACATGGGGCGACTTCCTCTAGTTTCCTCCCTATGCTGCACCTGGCTAAGTTACACACCAGCGTGCTATCATTTGGTACAGATTATGGCTCTGAACACATCTAAAATCACTCCCTGGGTTATTCAGAGTTTTAACAGAAGGAAGAAGGAAACCAGAAACTTTTTTCTACAAATCCCACAAAGTATTCTATAGCATTGTTACAAATTATACAAATACTCATTCGCAAACCTCAGGAACTGTTAAGGGATCAGAACAGGGAAACAGTAAACTCCTCAGATTTTTTGGCTGAAAATAGAAAAGAACATTGTTTTGAACAAAAATATAATTATCAATCTAGCATCTGAATATAGACAGATGGCTGGCTTGAGAGAAAACCAAAATGACTTACAAGGTTCACCTGCTAAATCTCTGTTCCTCTGTCCAGCTAGGGCTATCCAGCACAGAGCCAGTCCTGTATCATTAAAGGCAACTTGACTTCACTGGATGATCAATGCCATAAAGAGATGTAGAAGGAAGGAGAATGACTAAGCAGAAAGAGAACAGAACTGATGTGGGTTTTATTCACAATCTGCCAAGAGAATAACCCTGAAGAATCACAGTGTAGGAAACCAGACTAGAGCACTGAGCTTTAAGGATGAAAATCTTGTTAAAAGGGCTAGGTATCAGTGTAAAACCAAAAGATAAACTACATCTTTCTGTTCAATGGCACCACTACTGTATGGCTATGAATAAATTACGTGAAAAAGATTTAGAGGTTCAGGTCCTAAACTTATTCCTCCTTTGATAAGAAAGCATGCAAACAATGATCTGGAGACAAAAATTAAATCCCTAGGACTGGATCATATTCAGAATAAATACAAAGAGGTTCTTTAAAAGCTAATCTCTCAGAAGTCTCAGTACAACAACACGATACTCTCTCAAGGTGCGGATTTCTCTGCTGCTTAAGCATAATTTACTATGCAGACTGTAACAATGCAGAGCATTTTTTTAAATTCAGTTAAAAGGTTAAAAATCATCTTAAATCATAAAATAAGCAAGATACTAGGGCATGAAATTAGAAGCTGTAGGAATCTGATTCTCAGACAAATACAGAGATACCACTCCAATTATTGTTTCTTAAATATATCTATTTAAAAAAAAAAATGATATGCTGGGTTTTCATAATCAGCTACTATGTCAGGCATTTCTGAATAAACATATTCAGATGTCCAAAGCAACCCTCCTAATTAAAGGAAGTAAACTTTATCATTAAACTGACCTACAAATGGAGCCAACACTGCCACAACCACTGTCCCTCTAACAGCAATTAACTGCCTTCTGGATAGGTAGTTTGCCTGCAGCCCAACATCTTTAAAATGCTCTCTTCCATATGCTGTAACCTAACAAATGGTCAAGGCAGCAGGCAGGCAGTCTCACCTCTGCATGGACGACGGTCAGTCTGGGAGCTTCTGAGCACAGCTAGCATAAAAGCAGGTGAGCTGGTTTCCTCAGGTCTGAGCCTGGTACAGACCATGGCAGAAGAGCACACAGCAGCCATGAGGTAAGGACCCTTCTGACTGATAGCTCCTTCCCTGTTGTGGACCCTACTCCTTCAAAATCCCTGAATAACCAGAAGTCTCTAGACAACTGAAAGAAGAAGGGGGAAAGATTAACAGATTACACATTTACTATACCTTTCCTGTGATCTTTGGTGCTGAGATCTTGGCCATCCCTCTACCTTTTACCTGTCAGCTATGATGTGTCTCAGTTAAGGACCAGTCCTACAAAGTGTTGAGTTTATTAAATGTCTTTCAACTTGGTTCTTCAGGCATTTATTGATTATAGGAGCTGCTATGGAAATCTTTTGAATCAAGATCTATGTGTTAAAACCAYGGTTTATTGCCTTTCTTATGGTGTTTCTTTCACTCATCCAGCATGATCTCTATCAGGCCCCAAGGGGGGGTTTAAAAAAGTTTGATGAAATACCTGGTTCCCAGACAACCTTCTTCTTATAAACTTCTCTGGGGAGCAATCCCAGTTTATGAATCAGCTTTATGTAGGCATATCTTACATTCTAGATGCTTCACGTCAAGTATATGATCAATATTATTCCAGGTGGTCATTTAAATCCAGTTACAAAAATGCAAAAAAAAAAATAATTTAGCAAGTTAACAATTCTGATATTTACAGATTAGAAACATGAATCTTGAACATACTCAAGTTTCCTTCCATTGAACCTTTTGAAAACTTAAGGATATGTAAAATACCTGCAGGCTGATATCCTGTCCTGTTCATGCAGCTTCTTTTTTTTTTTTTCCCCACATATAGATTGTTCTTCAGGAGATAACCACTAAATATTGAGAGAGTATTCACAGCACTAGAATCTGGGTTGTTAGGTAAATGCATAAATCTAGCAAGTGCTCAATTCTTCGTTGCATTCTGCTATCTATATAAATAAGAGGTAACAAGGAGGAAATTCAGAATAACTTTTTTTTCTTTTAATGACAGATCATTTTCTCCCTTCAAGGCTCTTACTTGTGAAAAAACTCTCTCTGTCCTGAGTCACACTGATGACTGCCCTTCAACTCACCTTCAAAGTCAGTGGTATTTTTTGCTCTTGTCTTACTTAACTAGGATATTTATTGGTAATCAACATGAATTGTCCCAAGGCATTTCTCAAATAATCAGCAAACACATAACTGAAAAAAGACAAATATTGCTTTATTATTTCAAAAACAAAAGTGCATACACATCATGCAAAAAATATATTAAGTAATCCAATGTAATCTGGATAATTATCTTAAATGCCTGCTCCAAAACCCTGAATGTGTCAGCCTACAAGTCCACTTCCTATGATTTTCTATCTGCAAGATCTGCAAGTAATTTAGTCTTGTTTTCACAAAGTGCAAAGACATTCCATTTGTTTACACTAGAGACAAATTTTACTCAATTGACGCAATTCCATTGATTAAATAATGGCTTTCTTCCTCATTTTAGGCAATTTCAGCCTTATATCATGACATAAAAGAGGTAAGTGATTGTCATCTGTGTGCATATTATGTGACGGGCAGATTATCAGGTATGAGCCTTACTGCCTAATGACAGGACCTTTTCAATGACTGATTTAGGTCTGAATGCTCATAACCTGTTCTGAAAACTAGGCAGATGATTAAATAAGTCAACAAAGGGTCAACTGTAGGCCAACTACAGGTGATTTAACTGGAGAGACCTCTAGTAGGTCAAGTGAAAAAAAGCAGATGTAATTTGTCCAACTCATGCATTAAAAACACAGGTGAAGAACAGCTTCTGTTTATCTGCTATCTTTATAATTTATATCTCCTTCTTTAACAAAATTATTGGATATATAAGGTCTGCTTTACAGCTTTTTTAAAGAGAAAAAGCATACAAAAGTCTACACATTCCTCCTCAGTGTGGGGTTTTGTGTTTGGAAGATAAGAAAATAAAATCCTTAGCCTTCCTGTAAATAGAGTCCAATTAGAATAGTTTTACAACAGTAGAGGCATTTGCCCTGTGTTTGCTTGCACAGTGCTAATCCCAGTATTGTTCCTGTGCCCATCCACAGTCTCTCCAAAACCCTAGCATATACTGTAGTCCTTTTTTTCTGGCCTTAAACCTGTGCAAGCTGCCAGCCTCCGCATGCGAGCCCGGGGGTGGCTCCGTCCAACACACGGTCGCTGGGGAGAGCAGTGAAAGCCACCGCCTTAACACAGGAGAGGAGCGGAAAGGGGTGCAGGCACACATGGGATACTCACCTGACCATCATCATCTCCTTAAGGACCTACCAGAAAAGGCTTTTTGAATCTTATTTCAGTGAAGCACCAGTGACATCTAGTGGACAGTTTTTCTAAAGTAAAGTTTCTAATGGGGCAAAGCTGATATCCTTACAACTTATTTGAGGGAGGCTACAGAGCAAGGCTCAGACCCAGAATGGTGTATTTAAAAGAAATGTCCCAGCCAACTTGCAATACGCTATTCCAAAAGCAAAAGCACAAACCCCCATTTCTCAATCTCGTTTTCAGGAATAGTTTCAAAAATAGCCTACTCAAAGCAGACAGCTCACCCTGAAGATTTCAGCCCCAAAAGCTAAAGTTTGGCAGAGATACATGCAACAGTAGCAGGGATCTTATAATGGAAAATATTAGACAATTGTAGCTCTAAGTGAAACTTACCTTCATATGCCTGTATATAGTGTATCAGCAGCTAATCCTTTACTAAATAACACTTTGCAAATGATATTTCATTCCTTAAAACATAGTATGGATTTGTTAGGTTTTCAGGAGTAATTCCAAACTCTAAAAACATCTAAAAGCTATAAAAACAACAGTAATTTATTTTCTAAATAAGATTCTGTGTAAACCCTTTATAGACACTCCTGAAATTTGCTTGAAAAACAAAAGCTTTTCTAAGCCAGTATCCAGACCTTGGAGCTTTATGCTGCTGCGTGTGCTTCACACCACACAGCAACATCTGCTAGCAGTTAATTTGGAAAATGGGAGACTGTCACCACAAAATGTAGACCTTTTAAAATAAACACAAGAAAAATATTACCAAGCAAAAATAAAACTGCATAATAAATATAAGTGGGTGGTAGCTGCACACTGGTATAGTGGATTTTATAACAGATCAAACAAATCACTGTACTGAAGCTGACCACCACGGTGGCACCTCTGAGGGACTGCTGTGTCAGGCTCAGATTCGGACCCCCACCCCCCCTTGCCATTATTTTTCCTGTAAAAATGTCCTAATTATCTATTTATTTTCATAGAATGGTAATATTAAAAATACAAACCTCAAAACCCAAATTTCCAAAGTACTCTGTCAGCAAGAAAGCCTTGGTCTTTCTTCTTTATGAGCTCTAGGTACAGACAAGCAGAGAAGTTCAGTCCCAGCGTTAGCTGAAATATGGCTTGAAAGCAAAGTCAGAACTCAGTTACTGTTCTTCAGTGGGAGCACTGCTTTTCTGATGGGCAAAACCACCTGCGCTAAACAATGGAGAAGACAGAATAGCAGAGGTTTTACTCATGTCTTTATATTCCTCAGTATGAATGAAAAAAGAATAATTCTGCAATTTCAAAAAAGAAAAAACAAAACATAGAAGTGAATAATTAATTTTAAAACGTAGGCTAAAAATTCCAATGTTCCAGGTGATATCAACTGGGAGGAGTCATATCGTGAGTCTTTGCATACAGGGCCTAGCAGACACTATTGTCAGGATTACTTTGAAAGAAATACCTGACTCTTGCATACCATAAAATGCCAGAATGTTTTTGTATCAGGCATTTTGGGGAACAAATGAATTGATCTAAATTTCTTACTAGATGCTGTAATTTCACACCCATATTTGTCCTTGCCTCATTCAATTCCATTTATCATATAATTGTTTTTCATTTTTGGGAGGGGACTGTCAAGATTGGGACTATGGAGACAGTTTAGGAATGAAAAAAGCTCTGTAAATAGAAGGACTCTACTGGCTGTGGGCAAAAATATGATCATCAGACAAGAGAAGAATATAGAATTACCTTCTTTCAAGAGAAATCTGAAATTCTAAGACTCTTCCACAAGAGGAAAATCAAAGATCTGAATTGTCCTCTGCCGCCACTGTGAAAACTGCCTGAATTTGGAACATGCTCCTYGCAAACTCTGGAAGAAAATCCAGGAATCAAAAGCTCCACATTCCTCTGCTGCCTGCATTTAACTGGGAAGCTCACTGGCAAAGTGAATTGTTCAGCTACTACTATCATCCAGAGGATGGGGTCTCCTATATCACTTTTTCCTCATAATTCGGTGCTCTTAGAGAGCTTATCCTAAGTTTTAAGAAAGATTACAGTAGCATCTTAGTCATGAGACTACTGATATTAGTACCATATTGCCTTACATGAGCTAGGCTTACACTTGGCTCTAACAATTCAAACCTGCTGATGGGCAAGTATATCATGAATTTTTAGGGAGAAGTGTTTCAGTTTGCTTTTTCCAAAAGTCCCTGGGAATCACACTAAAAAGAAAGTCTTTGTTTAAAAAATATATATATAGTCAGAGCATTAAGGTTCTCAACTTGAGCTCTCAGAGTGTTTTTCTGCACAGAATGACCAGGGGTTGGCCAGTAAGTCTGACAAAGTTCCCACTGAAGTTAGTACAAAAACTTGCATTGTTTTCAGTTGGGCAGGTTTAAAACTCCCATTGAAGATTGCTGCTGCTGGGGAAGATTTTCAAAAAACTCCTCTAGTGCATGAGTTGCCTACTTACCATTCATGGGTTTTAAAATCTTTATTGTCCTCCTGGCTCTGCTTTTTTGCTGGAAAGATTGGAAGTGCAAAGTGAATGCAGGGAAAGCCATTTTCATGGCTCCAGCACCTGAATGCTGTTCTCAGCCATCGAAGTTTACTCTTGCCTTTGAGCAGTGCTTTTAGGTGACCCTAGGTAGCTCAGGTATTCCCCAGTTCTGCAGAGTGAGACCCTGGATCAGATTTTCAGGAGTGCTAATCTCTCACAAGGCCATCTAAAATTATTAGAGACTTTCAACATCGTTGTTGCAGCCTTAATCCCCTCTAACATCGGTTTGAACCATTTCTTCACCTCATGGGGCAAAGTAAAAATGAATGCATTGACATGAAAATTTTAGATAGCTTAGCAATCAGCACAGTAGGAAAGACCACCAAAAAAAAAATAGATAGTTCTATATAAAAAGCATAGTTTGGAAACATGTTTGATCCACAATGCCTGGGGACAAATATGGAATAATAAAAATAAAATAAAATGTTGAATAACTGTTCATTCACTGAGTGCTATCCATCCTGGCCCCTGGCTAGGCTGAGCTAGTCTCATAGGTGCAAGATTAACATGAGTGAAGAGGACCTCTTCTATGGTGGAAACAGGCATTTCTGACATTCCTGAGGGGAGACAGCCCTGCCTAGTGAGGCTTCTGGCCCAGTGGGCCTGCCAGGAGCAACAGGAAATGGTATCCCATATAGCAAAAAAAAAAAAAAAAAAAAAAGACTTTTGCAGGCAATTGAATGTACATCAACTGATAGTACTCAGGTCAGATGTCAAAGGAGAACTGGTGCCAGAACTGTGATATATGGCTGGCATGAAAAGGCTTGGGGTGTCACCATCACCTTCCATCTGAAGATATCAAAGACATAGTTGGACATGAACAGATAACATCCACTCACACTTGGAGAAACAGGAATTTCATTGCTTTCAAATATTTTTATCCCCAAGGTAGTCCTAATGAATTAACCCTTGTAGAGCTTGTAAGTGTGAGTATAACATATATTTGGTTCTCCTCATGCTATAAATAGGAGGGCAGAGAAATAAGAATTTGACGTGCATTTTCATGTGTTCAGTGAACAATTTTGCTGTTTGCCCTGCTGGGGTATACTAGGGTTCCTCTTTGTTCAGTATGGGTAGATCTAACAGGAAAATCTTCCTTTGGTATCAGGGTGAAAGCTGCCAGTGCCATCCCCTCTACCTCAATGCTGTCTCTGAATATCCCAGACAATCCCCATTAACGGAGCCTCAGTTAACCATGTTAGAGCTGTACTGCTTCTCTGCTCCTGCTTTTCTGTTGCCCCTAATGTAACTACTCATCCATCTTCATCTGTTTGCTGTCAGTTTAGGTGAGGTCTGAGTACAACACCCCCTCAGACTCCTCAGCACTTGAAATGTTTATGTACAGGAATAACTCTCTGCTGTCAAATGAAACTGGATTAGAAGTCACTTGACTGAGACTCGTGTTTATTACACAGCAGTGGTTTTAAGCCAAACCTGTGGTATGGAACCTGTGCTGTGCATTGGCTATGATTATGCCCATAATCCGTAGGAATCGTAGGTTGGGAAGAGCACATAATTTGACTCTTTCAATGGAAGTTCTTACTACCCTTTTATTATTACAAAATAAATTTAATGAGACAGTCAATATTAATTCTCTAAGTGGCTGGACTCTTTCTGACTGGGAGTGGACATCTCACATCTGTACTGAGAACTGGGAGTCTTCCCACTACAGTAAAAGTGAATCCCTGGTGGTTTATCCGATTTACAGGCTTTTACAGCTCCAGGTCACTACATCCCTGAACTGCATTGTTTCTCTAGAGATTGCTCTACTATGTATTTTCATAGTTACAAATTATCTTTCACATTTCCCTGCAGTTATTCAAAGCCTCCAGTTCTCCTAAGAAGTATTTAAAATGCCTGTACTTATGCAGCCTGTTTTGAAACTGGGAGGCGACTATGAAGGCACACAAAAGTCACTGTAGCTTTTGCTTGTATATTTGATTTGCTATTCAGATTCCAGAACTGGTTTTACATCTGTTGCTGGGTGTCTGTCATCACTTCTCTTCAGAAGCCCAGCAGGGGACCCCAAACAATACCATCCTTCCAATGGGAAAGAAGGTTTCTTTCTTTCCAAGTTTTAGTGGCAAAAATCTCAAACAACAGAGTGAAACATTGTGTGTCACAGTCCAAACTGAAAAAAAGGCAAACAAAAAACGGCTTTTCCACCCACCCATCTTTGCTGTGAGCCCAAACTCTCCCTGAGTTATGGCAAGCACCCTGGAAAACATAGGATTTTTCCAAATTAAAAGACCACATGTCCAGACCACAGTTCCTTTCTAGAGAAAATCATAGCAAGTTCCCCTACATTTATAGTCTGCTCTAGTGGAAACAAGAAATTCTTACCTACCCTTTTTCCCGGGATCCTATGAGAAGAAAGAACGAGGAGCAGCTTCAGGAAGGACTGTGTGGTACTAGGCCCTAGATGTCTCTGGGACCACTAACCTACAAGCAGCTACCTTGGGGTCAGTAATCTTCTGTTGGTGCCTGTCAGTCTGCAAGGAGAAAACAAAAACCAAGCTGTGCTTGGTTTCAGAGACTCCCCTCTTGGCTCAGGGCATATGCCCCTGCACTGCCCCTTTGACRGCCCGTACATCACGGTGCCATTGTCTGAGCTGTTGGCCCCCGACATCCACACGGACCAGAGGGGACAAGAGCCACAGGCAGGTGGTTCATCAGGCCAGTGAGTAAAAGCCACTTCATACCTGCTCGGTCTTTGTTGCAGCTCTAGGAGGAGGATAGAGGTAACCCCCCAAAAAACAGTCTCCTTTTCCCAGAAATCTAGACCAACTGGAAGACCTTTCCARAAGCTTTTTCAATCAGCTGCTCATCTACAATACATTTTTCCTTTTGCACTATTTCTTAATCATGCCAAATATCTGCTATATTGTGTCTGGGAATTAACAAAATAGGCCTCAGTTTCCTGAATTACAGTGATTTCTTTGCGGCAATTTGAGGCTGTCTCAGCAGAGCTTCTTTTTCGAGGAAACTGAGGAACATCAGTTTCATCTGTGGGCTCCTAATCCCTTCAGACTAAAGACTACTTCCGAGAGCTTCTTGGGTTACTTTCAAATTGTGCTTTGGTTAGATCTTGCAGGAAAGCAGCCATAGAAGATCTTATCTCAACCTTTGCCTGCAATGACCTCGTTACTCCATTTCATCAGTGGTTTTAAGATCACGTTATTAGGGATAATATTAGGAACTATGGGATTATTTTGGACTTTTAGATACATTTTACATTGACTAATTTATTCTGTCTTCCTTATCATGAATGCCTGATATAATATATGAGACAGAGAGTTTGTAAGATTCTAACGGTATTAAGCTTTCACCTAATCATTATTTTTGAGGCCTTATGGAAACTCAGCCTGATCTGCAGCTGGGTCTTACTAATATCTGACCCCAGACATGTGACAGTACATTAAAAGTGCTGGTAAAGTGTCTGGTTAGCAGATTCATGAAGGGAAAGTTAATGAACTAGTACTATGCATACACTGCTGTGCATGTAAGTTATATCTGGCTGCCATGTGTGCCCAGAAGCAGTTCTTTCTCTGAATATGCTGAAAAGCTCTGTCACCACAAGTCAGGCGCACCCTTAATATTTTTCATAAGGCTCCAGAGGAAATTAATGTTGGTTCTTCAAGGTTATAGCTTTTATATGATAAAAAACCCTACACCAGCTGTATCATATGGAAAACAGAAACAGATCAGAACTGAGACAGGTAACATAATCCACATGCAACTGATAACTCAAGTACAGGTCTGATGTGACATGTCAGCATGTGACAGAATGATAGATGAGGCCTCCTGAAAACACCCAACATCAGTGGGAGAAATGAAAGCAATAGAAAAATGTGCAGATTGATGATGATGGAAGGCAAGCCATAAAAACACAATAATTGTTAATGTAGGTTCTTAACAAGAGTAGAGAAGCTTTCATGGATCAAAACTGAGTGAGAGGAGGCAGAGCCCATGCAGATACAATTGTTGGTAATTGAGATACACAACTACCTCCCACCACTAGTGTGGACGTGGAGGGGAAGGTGTTTCGGAGAAGCTTGTTAACTAGACCAAACCTTCCACTCTTCCCCCTATCACTAGCGGTTACTTTCCTAACACAGATCAAGAAYTCAAGATCTTGGCAGGCAAGACAGATAAAAGACATATTGTCATCTCCGGTTTACGGAAGCAGAAGTGACA
The DNA here is from genome assembly GCF_003343035.1 of Apteryx rowi. Taxonomy (NCBI): domain Eukaryota; kingdom Metazoa; phylum Chordata; class Aves; order Apterygiformes; family Apterygidae; genus Apteryx; species Apteryx rowi. Next base: position 1,664,816 of record NW_020449863.1, on the reverse strand, counting down.
GGCAACATCCTGAAAGTGACTTGCCCAGCGCCTTTCAGGGTGTCTTTCCCAGAGTCAGGAATGAAGTCCAGATTTTCTGAGTCAAAAAAACCAGTATTTCATCTATAAAATTTCACCCTTCACCATTGACAATTATGCCTAGAACACATACAAAAATCGACACTTATACTGTACATACCTACTGATAATTAGCACTTTACTATGGAAACCTTTGTATTCTCTTTCCTGGCCTGTTCCTAGATTGCCTGAAAAGCTCTCAATTTGGGCTGCTTCCTGCACTRTTCCCAAAACAGAAGGAGTGGCAGACGGACAGAAAGAAGGAAGGAAAGGTTAAAGTCTGGAGCGTAGCTGGTATCAACGTGACCATTTCTTCTCACAGTAAAAAAGTGGGATGGGTGCTGAGGTTCAGTGTTTTAGACTATATGGAACCATCCTGTTTGTCAGAGCTGCACAGAACGCTCACAGCAAAGTCACAGTTTTGAAGAGTAGTTACATATATGTTGAACTCTAGCCACGTGTTTAAATTCTGTGTTTAATATAACAGACAGGACTTAATTAAGTTCAAAGTGTTCTGCYGAATCAATCTAAAAATCTTTCAGTGTCTACAGTAAAGTCCCCAGTTATTTTGTGCTGGGATGTACGTGACAAATCTGCAGGTATCGGAGATTTTCTTGTATACCACCAAGTTCTGAATGGTTTGGTCCTGAACTTGTAGTGAATATCCAAGAATAGCAACACATGTTCCACCCTTGTCAGAGTTGCCAGTTCTATGCACAGGATTGAAAAGCGCTCAGTTAATAAGATGACTGGATGCTTAGTAAATGCATAGATGAGACAGAGATAAAAACTTGGAGGTCACTCCCACAGTGTTGCATCAATATAAAACTGGAATAATGCCATGATGAATCAAACCCAAGACATACCAATCCACAAACATAAGGACTTGAYGCACTACACATAAGACTAGTAAAAAGATCAAAGAGAACTCTTCAGCTAGTATTTTGGGTGAATCATCCCTTTACCTTTTAGGACCTATATACTTATGTACAGACCCTTTTTGTGGAATAAGACAAGACTGACTATATAGAGGGAGACAGACAGGATGTGTCTTACGGGAACAGAGTGTGTGAGTTGGGGTTGGGGGGAGGGGAGGGTTATAGCAAGATCCATTCTTTGCCCAAAATTCAGCAACAAATTTTTCAGTAATTATGTGTAGCAGTAGCTTTTGCAAATGCACCCCTTAAATTCTGTTCAGCTGCACTAGACTATTTGTAACACGTCAGTTGTCATTGTCTATACAAACATTCTCTTAAGAATCCATCATTTCTTCTGTATTCTAATCTGCTATTTTTATTATCTCTGGGTTTGTCTCATCAGAAGAATTCTTCTTTTACCTGCTTTCATATCAAAGCAAGTTCTATCTTCATTAACACACAATTCATCACAGAGAGAATGAAGATTTACGACATCTCATCTTCCTGAAACAGGAAATATGCTACCAACACAGCTCAGCATGTCTGCAACAAGTAACTGAAATTAATTGTCCCATGACATGACAAAGATCTCCATTACAGAGAAGATCCCACACTTTGCCAAATTTAGAAATCTGAGGACTCTAATTTTTACATGGCTGAACTACTTTGCCAATTAAAAAAAAAAAAAAAAGCCTAGATCTGGGGCTTCACTATTTCAAATGAAAACTGCATTATAGTTCTCAGATATTACAGTGACAAGTATGGCAGAAGCACCTGGCTATTACTTTGATTTTTGCCTATTCTCTGCCACCTGATGCATTACAGCTTGAATCCTCTCCCATATGGATGGCACAAGAAACCCAGCTTGGTGATGAAGAAAGTAGGGCAAGCAGCATTTCCTTTCACAAGCTACAGAACCGCCGTGCAGTCATTTCTTTAATGCCAAAATGGAAACTGGTTCCTTTTTCTTCTCTGCCCTCTTCTCTACTGAGCATATTCACACATTTGTGAGAGGAAATGGAAACAGCAAAAATAGTCACAAAGAAGATTACTACACCATTGCCATCTTCTCTTTGCCTTTCCCAACTGGCCGAGTATCTGTCCTCCCATCACAGCCTGTCATGTGGATGAGGGAATGTGTCTCCAGGAAGAGCTCCAGCATCAGATGGTGGGGAGCCCAGGGAACCTGCTTGCCACTATTGCATCAAAACTGGCATTTTCTGTGGAAATGAGTCCACTAAGTAAAGATGAAAGAAGGTAATTCAGAAAGATCAAAACTCTTTATTTCCACATTTTTGTAATGGGATATTTAGAATTTTCATTCCTAAATTACTTTTTATTTTGGAAAGTTTTCTTAAGACTCCCTCTCACCCAAAATGAAAAAAAAATCTGTTTTTTGCTGAATCCAAATGAAGGACATTTTGAACCTGCTGACAAAGCCAGAAACAGAATCTTGATTCAGAGTAGTGACAAAGCAATTCAGACTACACAACTGAAACTAAAAACAACTGATCAGATTTATGCCAGGCCTGATGCATATTTTCCTGGCTCATAAACACATTACATGTGGCATCTAGGAATAAAGCATTCAGCCCTGAAAAAGAACAGGAAATACATAGAAATAAACCTTGCGTGGGAATCGCCAGTGCTGTTCCTTCCTGCTTAACAGTCTCAAAATACTGCTTCGGCTTTGGCTATGTTTTCTCAACTTTGGCACTATGACCTTAGACGACCCAGACTGCTACGACTCTAGCCACTGTACATTTGATACAGACTACTAAACAAGCAGCGTCATTTTCAGCCACTGCTAAATCCAAATCTGACCTGGATAGAAAAGCCCTTACATCCCATTCCTAATCCCTTTGGTTCCATTCAAGCATCCAAGCCTGTAAGCAAGCAGCACACAGACTTTAAGAACAGTAGATGAACAAATCGAGTTTCCCAGAATTCTAAAAGCTCATGCTTCAGGAGATCAATCCAGGTAATATCAGTCTCCATATTCCCCAAGGGCATATTTCCCTGTATTGCCCTAATGCTTGCAGACCATTCTGTGATTGCAAATAGATTTTATATATTTTCAATGTCTGCCGCTCTAGTAGGAGATTGGAGCAACCATATATTAATTAGCTCTCCCTATAAGAGAGCTAATAAAAAGGTACATTTTGCATGAATCTTGCCTCAAGTTTTTGTTTTTTTTTTAAGTTACCATTTCAAAATATTTTGCTTCAATGTGTTGGACATTCCATTTAGCATTTTTCTGCTAAAATCATGATTCTCAGCCACAGTCACTTCATCAGTACAGAAATAGTTGATTTTCCCACAGTCTTTCCAATAGTCAGACAACAAACTTGCACCAAGATGGTTCAATTTCATTGGAGTCAGCACCTACTGAGCAATGTGGTTTGGGTTTCTTTTAAGCATTCAAAAACGTTTTTCATAATAATGCCAGATGGCCTTGCAATCAAAACCTTTGCTTTCAGCCCTTTACCTCCAAACTCTGTGCTGATAGTGCATAGATTTAAATTTGAATGCACAATATGGAAGTCATTTCAGATTAGTTGCAAAAATTAAAATAGATTACCTCTACAGTGACAAATTTTCCAACTGCATTAACTGTTCTCTGGCTTTCACATATCTATCCAAACATTATGTGAAGAAAAGAGAAGAGAAAAATTTCTTGACTACCATCACAAAAGAAATTGTTTCTTAATTACAAACAGGACACCCTTAAGCCAAGAACTGAAGAGAAGGGCAATCTACGTGACCTTTCCACATCATTTTGCTTTGAAATATGGGGGAGGCAGAACCAATTGATGTGAACAGATTCACTAAGATAAACACCAAAGGCAACTTTTTATATTTAACAACACTAGGTCTTCTACAGGACAAAGAATAGGAATATGAAAACTTGTTATGTCCTCTTACAAAATATAGGATGTATTTAAAAGGAAAATATTTGCTTACCAGTTGTGACTGTATAATGGCAAACATACGGTAGCTACATGATATTTTAACCTTACCACGATGAGAAAATTGAGTAGATAGTTGGTTTTCTAGTGTCTTTAAAGTAACTAAACATGAAAGGTCATACTTAGGGAGAACAGTAGATAAGCCATCCAACAAGGCCAGCAGTGCTGAGGAAACATATTCATGTGCAATGGATATCCCAATGTTTGCTTAGAAACATGTCATAAATGTAACATTTAGTGATGGTTTAAAAGTATCCCATGTGAATAAGTAGTAGAATTTACACAGGAAAAAAGAATAAGAGAGACTGATTCAAACTGAGAATAAAGAGATGGCTGAGTTAAAATATTAAGTCTAATTTTAATTAACTTTATGATTAACTGGTTTTATGATCCTGCATCACAGTTAATGTAATCATATTTCCTTTAAAAGGCAATTAAATGGCCTGCACAGAGACATCCAGCCTCAGAATAATATCCTGTACACATTTTAGCCCCAGAATATTAGCCTTTTGTGGTGACAAAGTGATGAAATGGGGAAAACGTGCCTGGACTACCTGGGCTAGAGCCAGGGTCCTCCAAAGTCAGTTGAAATAAGAGGTTTCAGCAGATTGACACACAACTCAAGGAGAAATGTAAGCATGATCTGAGGTGCTCACTATCAGAATTTGTCAAAACTTGTAATACCTGTTTGATGAGAATTGTAAGTGTCACAAGTTTGGGGTTTTTTTATGCCAGTACAGAATAATTCAGTGTTTGGGCAGGGGGGGGGCGGGAGGGAAAAGAAGATGGCTTTTGAAAGCTAAAATTAATCACTACAGCGCTAGCCACAGGCAGACAGCAGGAGAGAAGGTGACATAGGACCCATTGCTGCACACAGAGCTTGAAGCTCCCTTCTGCAGTGACTGTGCCCAGCAAGCTCCGAGAGGCAGGATGGCTCTCCGAGAGGAGAGTCCTACCACAGTCCCCTACCAGTGATTTACAGGTAGGATACTACAGCAAAAGGGCCCCATTCTTTAACCCCATGGATAAAGATACTATCTCATGCATCACAAAACAGTGGAGATCTCAAAGATGGTGTTTCATAGTAGTGAACTCAAGAACCTTTTTTCTGTTCCAATGCAGGTTTACTACAGTAGCATTTCAAGAACACTTTCTTCCGTATTAGATCACTGGACCCCATTCTGAAACCCACACTGCAGAGGGGTTGAAATATTTCCACTAAAAAGGTAAAAATATAAATATATATTAAATATATATATTTAAATATAATTTAAATATTTAAATAGTATGTATTTATATAAATTTAAATATATATTAAATGTAAATATTTAAACATTTACTTTTGTTTGCAAATATATATATATATTTATATATATATATATTTGCAAACATACACATATGGGTCCATCATAAAGTTTCTTTGTGTTTAATTACATAATCTTGCTTTATCCCAAAATATCACTGATAGCTGTACATTTGACTACTTTATTCTGAGATCAGCCAAAGCAGTTCCTGCAAGCTGTTTCAGAGTCAAGAATTTTGCAGTAGACAAGGCAACCTAATATTGTACCTCAGAAATTACAACTTTCATCCAATGAAATCACTTGCAGATATTGTTGTTTTCTTTCTGTGCTTCAGGAATCAAAAAAAGTACCCCAAGCACTCCCAAAACAACAGTGTTTGTAAAATAAGCTTAGCAGAACCACATTTACAGTGTTCAGGTTCCTCTGTAGCTGCTCTTCAGAAGCAACAACCAACCCCCCAGGACTTCAGCAGGGCTGCAGAGCTAGCACTCCACAGTGGAAACAGTCCCTGTCCCAGCCAAGTGCCTTGCTCCAGAGCTGTCCTGACACCTCCCCTTTTTGTGGCATCTCAGYGGAGCAACATTCATGGAGGACCAAGGAATGGGATTCATGGGACAGAAACATCGTGTGCCTCTTTCTGTTTGATTCCTTCTGCAATGATCCTAAGCCAAATTCTATACTATACTTTGGATAAATAATGGTGAATAAATGTTGGAAAATCTCTAATTTTATGGAGGTACAAGTTCCAATTTGAATAAACTCTGCATAATCTGATATTCCCCCAATGTAGACTTATGATATTGTACTTTACCTTAATTTTTAGGAAATCYTGTTTTACTGAAGTTTTGAGTGTTCCTCATGACTTCCATAAGATGAGGGTTTGTTGTATGCTACTTGGTTCCCTTACACACAGCACACAGTGCCCGTAAATTTCACATTAATTAACTCATATCTGGTTTTCCACAAGCAGAAATACTAAGTTCTACAGCCAACTCCTATTACTAGCTAAAGTGCTTTGTGCTCTCACTTGTCTAGGGATGAAACTAGCGCATCTTTGATTTTTAAATCTATACTCTTAAAGTCTGATGCCTTGTTTGAAGGCCAGGGGTTATTAATTCCAAAAACAGAAGGTAGAGTTTAATGAATAATGAATAGCAGCTGTTGGAAACAAATCTTTGTAGCCCTGGGACCRTCTTTCCCTATGTTACAATTACACTTTGATTGACCTCAACAATAACGAACAAGCATGCCCAGCTGGATCATAAACCAAGTATATACTGTGTCCAGATTTGGTGTAAAATTTCACATCAATGAAACACTCACTGTCAGTCTAACTTTGTCCCATCATATGTCAATCAGACTTACAAATAAACTCATTAGAGCTGGGAATCACATTTGCCTAGGGAAAAGTTCTTTACTGGCAATGAACACATACAGTTTAGAAAAACCACTAGTACATAAGGATGGCTCTGCCTCTGAAGGAGATCATCCTGTCRTGACAAAACATTTGGGGTTTGCTCACTGTGTGAGTACGTACGGGCCTTAAGAAGGAGTGACAGTTTTCCAGGTTGCAAAAAACAGCTACATCTCTGCAGCTGGGAGGCTGAGAGCAGAAAAAGATGAAGTACAAGAAGATGGGCTGATTGCACATCTCACATATTTCTCTGTGAGGAAACGTACTAAACTGGGACTTGGTGCTTCAGCCAGTGTGCTGGGAGGAGGCCTGTGGGGAATCCGCTGGGAGCTCAGTGCCTCTCTCATGTGGGCAACCGCAGAGCGGGACACCTGAATTTGTCTAAACAAACTGTGCAGGGACAAACTGCTTATACGTGTTAGCAAAAGAAGAAGAATCTGGTTTGCACTGTCTTGTGAATGGGTTACTCGCAGTTTTCACATCCTGTCTTATCAGATAGGAACTTTGGTCTATAGCCAAAGAATATCAGGGATGAGCCACTGGTGAATAAAATACTCCAGCCTTGGGATTTACCTATGCTCTCAGCTTTCTGGAGCATTGTCCGCCCTCTCCTGACAGTTCCAAGTGAAGCAAATAAAGGAGCAACAGATTCCCTCTCACATCAAATCGTTGGACTTCTCCTAGCTCTTCCATTTAAAACAGCTAGGTATTATTATTTGTATTATTGTTACTATTGCTAAACATGACTTTTGAAAGCTTACGCTCTGGAGGGGAGACAAATTTCTTTGCTACCGGTTCACAGACTACGCTATTACAAACCCCAGATATTTTTACAGGAACTTTCTTAAAGGGCACAGCAGAACAAGCAAAATAACTTAGATGCCAAAATATCCCAGGTGTAGCTTTCCAGCTTTAATTTCCTAGATGTGTTCTGTGAGACACATGGCACTTTGTACAATCTGCACTCAACAGTGAGCTCAACTTGCAGGTTGCTTGTAACACATTGCAGAGCTGTAACTACACACCTTACCTCTCTCCACCAGAAGAGAAGAGCATCAAGTGCATCCCTTCCTCATGCTGCTTCCCCTCTTCTGCACCTTATTTAATGGACTGTGAATAAAACAGACTGTATGACCACTACCAACATGGATTCTGCCTGCCCTTACGCTAATGCTTTCCTTTGTTTTGTTTTCGCCACTTGATGTTTCTGCTCTGTCTCTGATGGCTTCTCATTATCTCAGTATGTTAAAGTGAAGTCCTATTACCAGGGTTTCCTGATCTTGTCCATCTCTACATAGAATTTCTTTATAGATTCTTGTCTGAATCTCAAAAGTTCTGCTCAGAGGAATATCTCACTCCCTGGTACTCTCATTTATAAATTCCCATTGATTTCAATAGAATCAGAAATGAAATTATTTGAAATATACAGCTGGCAACACCTCAGTTCAAGCCACAGGATTGCAGGTATAAACTGTAGTTGCACTATCATTTCAAAAACAATATACTGTTCTTCCTAGTATAAAAAAAAAAGAAAACCCACACACAAATAGACATTCACCAGTAGATAAAATTACACACTGCCACCACCTCCAGCAAAAAACAGCCCCCAGGACCTCAAACCATCCCCATACCAGATCATCAGGCAAACAAATGAAGCTTAGTGCACACTAACTGTTAGTGCGCCAGTGCAACTGGCACTGTGTTGACAATCCCAGCCCAGGTAGATGGATTTGGGAAGTAAATTCCAAAGCTGAGGTCAAGTGTCTCTGGCAGATTTCAGTTATAAGTACTGTGTTACAGCAAGAGAAGCAGTCTCCTGGGTAACCATTTAGTGCTTTACAGGTTAAAACTAACACCTTGATTTCTACCCAGAAACTTATTAACAACCAGCAGAAGTCCCAGGCACTGATCTAAAGTGCTCTTGGCATGAAACTCCACATAGTGCATGTGCAGCCACATTCTGCACAAGCTCCAGTTTCCAAGGGTCTCCGCATACACTCCTGTATGGAGTGCACGGCAATAACATAATACAGTGTCAAGGCAACAAAGGCATGAATAACTGCCACAAGGTTTCTCCACTGGAGAGAAAAGGCCCGTTTTTCTTAATACCAACATATGAGAGAAAGAAGTGTACGTTTTTGTCAAAAGACCTCTCTCAAAGTGTTTTGATGCCATTAAACTTGGAACCCTTAAAAAAGTTTAGTTAGGGACCTTTTTTGTGCTTTGGTTCTTATGAGAATTTTCTGATCTCACCCTGTTGAAATCAATTAAGTTACACGTGTGAAAGCGGCACAGGGGTCACATCAGACCCAAAAGCTCTTCTGGTGTGAGGATTAGTGAGGACATACTGGAGAAATTTTAGTGGATGAAATGGCTTTCTTTGTCCTCCACAGAGCTTATTGCTGTCATGCCTCTTGAAGGTTTATAGAGGTCAATTAATTTGTCTGCATTGTCAACTCAGGACTGAGCTGTACAGAGGAGTGTGTTTTGGAAAATGCATTTAAAATCATATCTAATTAACTGACTTGCTCTGCATTTGTAAATGCTGTAACTGGCTGTACTACATAAATAATTCAAACAATAGGACTGGACAAGAAACTAAATTAACGCTTCACTTTGCTAAAAGACTTTCTGGACCAAAAGCATTTTAGCCGACTATGGACTAATCTGCAGATACAAACAAATATTGTGCATTCAGGCTTGAGTAAATTCCTATATATGTAAAGGCAATTTCAGTCTCAGACAGTCCAGGCAAAGCTGATGACAGAAGCTCTGATATGTATAGACTGTGTATCCAATTATGAGTAATAATATGCAGCAGTGATACAAACATTTCTAAACTGAACTAGTCAATGAGCTGAAGTTACTACGTGGGTCTGGATAATTATTAGCATTCCCTTTATAACTGATCTATGTAAATAGGAGACAGTGTGTTGAATTATCAAGAATGCATCAAGGATTTTCAGTTAAGTACCTTCTTTATTAGTGAAAAGTCAACAATGTGAAGCTCTAGGCCAAAGTAACAAAGCTGTTTCTCCTGGCTAAAAAAACAGAGATCAAAAAACCACTTCAGTTAAAAAGCCTTCCAGGGGTCACAGAAGGTATCTAGGAGGACACACTGATAGAGAAAGTGTTAGTGAAAGATCAAGCAGTAGAAAAGCTTCCTCCTTCATTATATTATGAACTGCAAGCCTTAGGGAAAATTCAAGCAGTCTAGTACCTCAAAAATATTGCTTCTGAAGCAAAAGAATTTTAAAGTAAATATATCTTCAAAATATATCTTTACATTAAAACCCATTTATTCTATATTGCCTAACAGAAGAGAACTTCTGATTGCTCTCATTTTCTTGGAAGGAAGAAAAATGAAAAGCCAGAGTTTGGAGTCATTCCCACAGAGATGGTTACACGCAGAGCAGGATACACAGCCAGGACTTGATCTGCAAGTGAAAAAATTTTCACGAAGTGCAATTTTCAGGGGCATCTGAAAAAAAAATCAAAGGCTTGATCAGACTAAAAGATTTCAAAGGTGTTGTGGGTTTTCCACCACCACCCCTTGTGACCAGAGCTCTTCAGGAGCTCTTCACAGGCACCATCAAGTTCTGGGTGGCTGTCTGTTGCTACTATTTACCTCCAGGAATTTTCTACTCTTAGCAATATCCATAGGAGGTTCTCCCATCTCTTTTCCCTTACCTAGAAAGGTAAATGAGTTAGAGCCCATCTTCAAGCTCTGATTTCCTCTCAATTCAAAGATAAATTCTACATTATGGAGAATGGCGAGTGCATGTGTGGAGTGCAAATCCTCCAGAATACTAGTTATTGCTATGTAACCTCTCAACAGAAAATCCACGTGTTTAGCAATGGTATCACGCTTGATGCAGTATAAAGGGAGTTCCAGGTGGCTAGACCACAGATGTTTCTTAGGAAGGTGAATGACACTGCTCAGGTTTTAGTGTTGTGATCTCCAACCACTGTGAGGATTATGGCTAAACCATAGATGATCTTAACACAGCCCTTCATCTTTGGGGCTTTACTCTAATAGAGACAAATCATTTTGCATATTATGTGATGCACCTGAGAATGGAAAAAGGCAAAGTCTTTCTGATGTCCTTGGTGTACAGGAAGAAATGAATATGCAAATTGTAGGAAAGAAAGCTGGCAGAATCATGTTTTGGTTCTGGTGAAACTTATCAAGCTTTAGGAGTTAAATACGTCAGATCAAGGGATACTCTCATTGGAAAAGAAGATGGTAGAGGAATAATATGAGCAGATATGATATGAAGCTTACCAAGAAAGCCACCTTCTTGGAAAGGTTTAGCAGTGAGCACATTGCCTGCAAGTACTAAGTTCAGAAGTCACTTAGATATGGTGCCTTGATGATGTAAAACCCTAAATTATATTCTTGAGAACTAGAAGAATTCTTCATTGAGAAAAAATTTTTGATAGAGGAAGCTAGTTGGAAGAGATAGCCATTGGAAAACCAATGGATAGTCCGGTATCTAAACGGATGAAGAACTATTCTCAAGAAGTCTTTATGCAGCTCTGGCTTATCATCAGCTTAAAAAATGGGTTTATTTTGTCAGGAAAGTGTATCTTGTAGAAGACTTCCCACTATTAACCCTAGTATCCCCATGCAGCATGAATACACTCCTATTGTGCGATAAGAATCATCCAGAATTCACATGAAGGAGGTTAGAAGATAGCATTTTTCTGAATTCTGTGGGAAAAAGACTGCCAGGAGAGAAAGGGTCCTTGCGTCATTTGCCAATAGGTCAGACAGAACAATAAGCACCTTAACTGTTCTTACTTTTCAAAGTAAAGCCAAGGAAAAGAAGACCGAGACGAAGTGCCTAGGTCGGTCCTGTTCCCCCCTGCCCCAAACAGAGAGGGCAGGCTCTGCCTTGTCATAGAGGGCCTGATACCCAGACCTTTCTGCTACAGCCTGAAGTAATTAGATCAGTCTTGGATCTTCTCCACTCCCCACCAGGAAATTTCCCCCCAGAAGTCTCCCACTCTAGGCCACAACCAGCTGAGGTTATCCACCAGCATGTTCACCAAATGAATCTGGTGTCCTGTGGATTAACCACTTCTCTTCAGAGTGGAGAGGACCTGGCATTACGCTATCTGATGATACAAAGCATTTTAGCAATATTGCAGTTCATCACCTACGCTGAGTAGCCATAAATTTTAGGAAAGACATGATGTCTACACACATCACAATCAAATCTTACAAAACACTCATGGAATTTACATTAAATGAATAGGTGTCTTCCCTACCTTAAGAATTCTCCACTCCTATCATGACAGGCTAATATTTATTTGTTCTCAAGTCCTTTATTATTTCTCTAGCGTCTTTGTTGACTAAGAACCCCCCTGAGTTTGTCAACAAACGTTGAGATGATCCAAAATTAAAACTTCCATCCTGTACATCATAATGTGTCCTGTATTCCATATCTGGACTCTAACAGCACATAGTCTTAGCTGTATTGTAGGGAGAAAAAAAAAAAAAAGTACGACTATTTGGATTGGATTCAGCAGGAGTGAAAATAAACTGTAAAAGTATTATGGAGATTAACCAATCACACAGCACTGGAATCCAGAAACACTGAGCCAGACAAAGAGAAAAGTTTCTGTTTGGCAAAGAAGAATTCCCTGTATGAAACCCTATCGAGATGTACCTTAGAGATACAGTCACAGTAAAAATGCACATCACATTTGTTATGTAGCTACAGTTCCACTTCAGAAGGACCCAAATTTTAATTGTGGCAGAAGCCCAAAATAGTGAGGCAGGAAAAACCATCAATTATTACTTGCAATAAAGTTGAAATCTTTCCTCCACTGACAGCAGTGAATATTTTTAGATTAGGTCACTGGGTTCAGACTTGGCCAAATTGTTTGGGCACCAAAATAGGTTCTTCATTTGCTAAGACATTAAATGCCCCGTTTTGAAAGTACCAAAAGAAAACACAAAAAAATTGTGGAGGTGTTTTTTGGTATTCTTGGGCTTACCTAAAATAAGGTCCATTTACTCTGGACATTAGAAAAATAAATGAATAAAAAAATGCAGGAAATTCCATATAATACTACAGAAATATCTTGAAAGTGTTTTTTAAAGAAAAAAAAAATCCCAAACTCCCACCAACCACCTCCACGTTAAAAGAAAACGGATGTCATATGTGAATCTGAAGAACAGTAAGTTAATAAAGTATCTTCCTTCAAGCTTCCAGGAGAAGAAAAACAGAAGGGGTGTTAAATCTTTGAATAAATCTCCAGTAAAGACAGCCAGAAATGATGCTGCTTTTAGCCACATGAAAGAGGATAGAAGGATTTCTCTTTTTAAATTAGTCTTTATTGTCTGCTTCATAAATCGTGATCGCATGTGGTATTTAYTACCATGAATTTTTATTGTTGCTATAGTCCTGTTTCTTGCACTTGGTACTTTCTATTTATTTTAAAAGAGGAAGAAGTGCAGAATTCCTTCAGTTCTGCAACTGAAATTTTATGGCTGTGGACATAGTGGAGGGTCACAGTGACAGCCACGGGCACTGCAGAAAATATATTATACATTTGATTCAGATTCAATGCAGTAGAAATATTTTTTTAGATAGACTGTGTTACTTCATCTTTGCATTTCATCCTTGCACAGATATCTTTTTATAGGCAGGATGGGAATTCTAGTCTAATAAGATTTTTCTGTGTCTGTGTAACTTAATGACTTACACTGCTTACTCTAAAGCCCATCAGAAACATTCCATTATGCACAATTTTTTAAGCCCTTCTACAACTGACCAAACCCTTTACAAACTCGCCAAACAAGCAAAGCCAATTCACAGGTTGACACAAATTCACCTCCCCACTGAGGCTATGAATCACTACATATATGTAACTAAAAAGAGACACTGATATGACCATGGATAAACACATTCCTTGCATTTTTTTTCACTCGGAAATTGACCTACATTTGGTTTGAATTAAAGATTCATCGTAGTGAAACAAATAACTAAATGGAAAGATATGAGTCCCTTTGAAGAGCGTGCAAATCAAATTTGGGTGATAATTAGCAGCAGGCAATTGAAACCTACTGTTTATTTGCACAGAACCTGATGTTACTGAAATGCGACTTGAATTTAGGCACACTGAAAACAGAGTGACTGAGTTTTCAGGAATTAATTTAACAGTTCAATATCTGAGGTAGAAGCAACCACACTTTTAACAAAATGAGACAGATGTATATGTGCTTAAATCCTTCATTTTAGCTACTGTCCCCTACTGTACGGTTACTGTGCTTTCAAGACTTTATATGCTGTAATTTTTTCCCCAGAACAGCCCTCTCCTGGGAAAGTGATGCATAGTGATGCCATGATTGGAATGGAGAATAGCTGCTCATAGTCAAGGTATAATGAAGTATTACCTCCTACAAAGTCTGCCCAGCTTAGTCCCCGTTCGTTTAACTTAGTTTGCCAGGGAGCATAAACACATGTGTCATCACCTACATGTTTGGCAAACCAAGCCGTTTTTTCTCCAGATGTGTTTGGCCTCAGCGTAAGAGGAAGCACAATTTTGCAGCACAAGTGAAGATGAGAAAAATGGCTCTCCAGCACAGAGCAGGCTGGAGTAGCAACTCCCATGTGATAGATTTGGCCAGCACACTGAAATGAAATTTTGGTATATTTTTCACTTCACTGCATGTTTTACAGGGTTTTTAGTCAGCCTGAGCCATCAGGAAATAAAAGGCGGCCTGATAAAGAAGATTAAAAAAAATTAAATGATAGCACCTTGCGATGAAGGAGGCTAGCAACAGTGCAATCAAGATAATGAGTTACAGAGAAAAGAGTGCTCTTGCAAGCTTTAAGATACAGATCTCCCTGTATCAGTGGACTGCTCCCAGTTTCAGCTACTAAAGCCATCATCCCAAAATGAGGAGATTTGGCAGGGATGAGCATCATTCATTTCACACTCGGATTTATCTGGTGGAGTTTGAACTGTGCTGATAAAACCTGGTTCCTATAGCATTCCTCGTTTTAAATCCATCTTCTATGATGACAGGGATGAAGGCATGATCATTAGTGCGGTGGAGAACGCAACACTTCTCCAGCGCCTCCTCTCGCTCCTTTGCAAGAGAGTGAGAAGAGCATCCCCGACTGTGCATGCCAGAGGCTGCTGCTTCGCTGTGAGCGGTGCAAAAGGAATAGAGCGGCTTTGCTGGCACTCCCACCCCTGGGCAAGGATCAGCAAGGAGCCTTCCCCCTCCAAGGGGGCAGCAACCAGACTAACAGGCTGGTCCGTGCTTCAGCCGGACTCTATAGGCAAGCAATCCAAACTTTTTCTATAGCCTCCCACTATTTCTGCCTCCAAACCTGCTGTTCCTGGAGAATTGTAGACACTGGCATTCTCCTTCTCATCCAGACAGGAAACAGAGCGACGTTTTAGGCAACTGCTGTCCCACCTGGCTAAACACTAGAGAGGGTACTTCATGGAAGAACTGATTTATCTTTCCATGTGGGTATGCAGCACTTGAGCCCTGTATAAATAAGAACTAATAAAACAGCAAAGCTAACACACTCGTTCAGGTCCCATGGGATAAGTTTTGCCTCTTCTATGACAGATAACTTGCAAAAATCGGCTCTTAGCACAGCTCCAGAGGTCAGATATCCCTAGGCAAGATTATGTTCTTCAGGGTAAAAGCACTCTCCTTCAGGTAGTTTTGGAGGGTATTCCCACATATTTTCCCCTCCACTCCAGGAAAGCATATTACTATTTAATTTCCATATTACTGAAGCAGAATTATTTCTGTTAATGATAAGATTTATTAATTATGACTAAGATCACCTTAAGTTCAAGCCTCCATAGAGGAACTAGGGTTTGGGCATCTGACTGATTTACCACACTCCTAACAGGTTACCACTTATCAACAGAGCCTACAGTAACAAAGTGTATATACTCTTAGCAGTCACAGATGCTAGGAAAGCTTGACTCCTGTAAACCTCTTTCAGTAAGGTTTATGTTAACTTTATTTTGTTTGTCAGAAGCTAACACACACAAAGGTACAGTGACCAAACTTCACCTGAAGTACAAATCACATACCCGAGCTGTTAGAAATTTCAAAGCCCTGGCTAACATCTAGGTGTCTAACTATCATAGCTATAATTAATCAGAAGCAAGAAGAAAGTATGTCCCTAAATGGTGAAGCTATGCAGGGAGAAGTCCTCACGCATATTTGAAAAAATAAATATTGTCGCTTATTTCATTCACGGAACTGGTACAAATTACACTAGTAAAGAAAAAAAGAAAGCATCAGTTAAACCAACCAAACAATTCCCCATCCCTCCTCCCAGAAAATAAAAGCATTGGGACCTTGCAGAATCTGCTCCATTGTATATTTAAGAACAGGTTAGGGTAGAGTTCATGAACATTTCCTCTGGTGGCAAGACCATTTACCATGTCTGCATCTTCCTCACCTCCCACTTCTTCCTGCTCCACACTGCAGTTCACAGATCCTTCACTTACGCCAACACAACGTTTGCGGAAACACAGAAACAACCAGCTCACAGAAAATGTCTGGGTTAAAAAGAAGCAAAAAAAACCTTTTGTGTAAGTTCATAACAGCAACCTTAGACAAACTTCTATCAAGAATGTTATAGGTATAGCTGATCCTGAATCAAAGATGAAATGACTTCAAGATCCCTTCCAGACTTCTTTTCTAGGAATTTACTGTTTTAGTCTTCAGTTCCACTTAGTATTTGCATATTGTATGCCACCCTAATAACATCCCGCTCCAATGACTTGTTAATCTTATTGGCCTTCTTTCACAATTGAGTTAGCACTGTGCAACTGGAAAACACCCTTAATACCACTGTAAACACATTTAAACACCTTGAAAATTAAATCACAGGATATGCCACAAGATGACCAGCTAACAACAGAAGCAGTGTTCAGTGATGTCTACACAGGTATTAACAAAGATTAAAAAAAAAAAAAAAAAAAACCACACAAATTGAATTGAATTTTAAAACTAACTAATGTTTTCTGTTTTGTGCCAACTTATTTCATTAAGAACACAGATTACAGGCAAAAAAAAAAAAAAAAGTCGGTTAAGTAATAGGGCTTAAGATAAAGACAGGGAGTTCAAAAAATATAAAGTTTTTGATTTTCAGGAGCCGCAAAAAACTAAACACATGCATCTCAGAGTCCTGAGCTTAGAAGTAATTGCACGAGGCTCCTGTAAACTCCCACCATATTCAACAAGGAATGAGGTACTCAGCTGACAAAATCAGATCCTTCAGCAGGAACCTAGTACAAGTTACTTTCATTACAGACACCAGCTGTTATTTTTGCCACTTGTACTTTATACCTGCAGAGCACCAATTCTGCAGTGAAGACGACCTCCAGGAGCAACCGGCCGCCCAGCAGCAAGGGGAGGCCCAGAGCACCGGGCTCAGCCTCCAGGCCCGCCGCCCGGCGCTGCGGTGCCCGCGTGCCGGGGGGCTGCGAGCCGGCCTGGCCGCAGCGAGGGGAGCGGGAGCAGCACCAGCCGCCGCAGCCCCAGCGCCAGCTGCTGCCTCCACCTCGTGGAGAACCGTGAAATTGGAGAGAGAGCTGCAGTCACCAGGGCTTGATAAAATTTGGAGATTTTCAATGCAGGGAAATAACCCTTCCCCAGCCCCACTCGGGAATCTCCAGCATTTCTGGAAGTTGTTTTCTGTTCTACTTGATCTAACTTAAAGTGGTTAAAACCCTTAGGTTTGGTTTACAGTTATTAGAAGAGAACATCACTAAATCGGCAAGAAACTTGGTGAAGAAACTTGGAGACCATTACTGAAAAGGAACGGTCAGTTCTTACAGTACTCTAAGAACTATAAATTCTGTTTTCTCATATAAAAAAGTATAGAGACTCTCAGCATTCAGGGTTTTTAGACTGCTTTCTTGTCCCATTCCCGTCCCCACCAATTTCACTGACCAGTTTCAATACCTTGTAGCAGTAAATTCCATTGCTGTTACAAAAGAGAGTAATTTCTAACCTGTTATTTTTCTGGAAGAATTATAATTCTTAATAAAAGGTTTTTTACCTCACTTGATGCTTATCTTTGTTTCATTAGCTGTCCTTTTTCTATTGTAGTACAAGTTTAAATGGCTTTCTCTGTGCCGGTCACTATTTTATCAGGTTCCCCTTAATATGATTCTTTTCTAAACTCATAAAAACATTTTTTAATTTCCTGTCTCTCAATTCCCTCTTTTTGCTATGTCTTTCTGAGAAAATGTAAATGAACACTTTATTCAAATTAATTGTAATAGCATTATAATATTACCAGATTTTTCTGGCTTATTCCCACTTCCATAGCCTCAGATTTTGTTTCCTCTTTGACCACTCCCTCATCTTAAATGGATGTTTTCACTGAAGGGTCCATACTGACACCCACCCCGACACTAAGTGTGGTACCACACAGCTGAACTAACCAAAAGTATTAACTGGGTGTTAACTGCATAGCAAGCAGCAATGAAATTAGGTTTTAAAATCAACACTCCATTAAAACAGCTGGGAGAAATTCACACTTTTCAGTGCTATTGTGTCTGTCTGGTTAGAGAACCCATACATGCCATTTCTTTCTGAAAAGTAGTCAAATCAAAGTTTAAAAAAAAAAAAAAGCCTCCAGAGTAAATTTTAGTTTTTACACAGATTCTAGTATTTACATACCCCTATTCTTTCTGCTTGCTACTAAAAAAAAGTACAAAGAACACCACAGGAGAACCCTGTAATCCTAAGGTACAAGTGATTTCAGCCTAACTCGCTTACCTGGCTGAACATAAAGGAAACTAGACCTCTGCATCAGGCCAAGTGCCATCAGGCGTCCCAAAAACTGCAAACACCTGTAGCAGCTGCACTAGACCGGCACCTCCCTTCAGCAGGCTCTCAGTCTGTGAGGCCCCCGACACCAGAGGGACGGACAAAAAGGGCTATACATCCTTACACAACGGTAGTGCGGTGGCCTTCAATAAATTTGTCAAGAATCTGTACCAAAACTACATGCAACTGTAAGCAGCCATTCACAACTCTCAGCGGTAGCTAATGACTTCACTACCACCTTTATAGGCAGCAGTTCACTGACTGGACTCCTAACCTTCCCGGCAGTGGCTCTAAGTGCTAGTCAGCTGGATGGCAAGACTGCACTTTGGGTGGATCAGCTGCAGCAAAGAGGGATTAAATAAATAATAAATTGTATCACAAAGACATAATTTCAAGGTGCAGAAAAAGACCTTCCAGCTTGCTATGCATGCTCAGAGAGCAGTTGCCAGCACTGGTTTCACCATAAGCTGAAGAACAAGATCAAGCCTGTTCTCAAGGGGGAAGCTGGAAGCTACTTCAGTGATGGGTGACAGAATAGCTAACAGACAAGAGACTGTGGATGAGGACACCAAATATTTTTAATGGTAAAAAAAGGCAGGGCCTGTTAAAACCAGGAGTATTCACGCTCTACAGTGAATACTTCGTGAATGACTGCCTGGAGTTATGAGCGATAGCATATAGTAGATGCTCCAACAGAGGATCCAAGAGCTCTGGCATTTGGTGATGGCAAATACTCAATAGCCAGTTCTGTTAAAGATGACACCTACTTTACCATGCTATTTAGGCTTTACAAAGACATCTGGCTCAAAAGAAATTCCACTGGACCAGTTATCAGAAGTGTATCAAGTATTGGTGCAGTATGGAAAAGATTGATGACAGACTCAGGGCATCACCGTGCTCGCGCAAGGCACCGATCAGCCATTCTCAAAGCAATGACAGCAAGGTCAGGGGAGGGAGAAAATGAACACGCCTGAATCTCCATGATTACTGTAAAAGTAGTGCCAGATATCTCCCTTCCCAACCAGAAAGCAGTAGCAGCAGTCATAGGAGTCTGAACGAACACCTCCTCATGATCTGAAGTTATAGAAGAGCTGCTCAGAAACTTAGAGAAGCTGTTTTGAAGCTGGGTCCCAGGATACCAGGATGCTGCGGCTTCAGAAGCACAGCACTACCACCCTACTGAAGGTACTGAGAGTGTCCAGGGAGCAGTGAAATGAACTCTCTCTTCCTCATAGAGTCAATAGAAGGTGGAAGTCTGGCTTTTAGAAGAGGCTGAGGAAATGGGAATTGAAGCCAATGAGAGAGAATTTTGCTAGGACAGATTCTTATCTAAGAAATGGAGATACTGTTCAGTTGGGGCTTTTGCCTCATTAGGTTTGGTGGAACTTGTAGATAGTGCTGAGACAAACTTTCAACTTTAGAGAGCCTGACTGCAACATAACTTACCTCTGCCATCCTGTGCACCAAGACAGGCATCCTTGGAAAAACAGCAGGCAGCCATGTAATGAAAAAGCTCTTGCAGCTAAGGATACTTGCAGGTCCTAAGGGCTGAAATGTGCTGAGTCCATATAGCCACATGAAGGTATTTTATGACAAAACTGACATACAGCACAAGGCAGTGCTAACGTATTCTCAGCACTCAATCTACAAGTGTATCAAAATTAAGACTATGCCCTCTCTAAACAGGATGAATGATCRCATACGCAGCTGTAATTGCTTTTTTTTCCTAAAATACTAAGCATTTGACTCCTTTCACTTAATCTTTTAATGTTTCTGATATATATTTTCTTTCTAGATCATAAAGAACTGAGAGCAATGTACTTTTTAATATAACCATCACCTTTGTGACCCCAGAAAGTTCAATTCACCACTGCAGTCAGTGAAAACAAAGTTAAATTTAGCACTGAACACTTAAATATCTATTCTTTACAAAAGTTGTTTTGCTAAATATTACTGACACACAGCACTGCAAGATTTCTAAGCTAGTGCTCACCATCTACCAAGTCAATCATGGCATGAGATGTCCTTAGATTGATTTACTTTCTCATTATAGACCTGTGCTTTATCGTTGGTGCTTTTGGGGAGAGGAAAGGTGGGCAACCAGTTTTTCCACGTTTCAGAGACTTTAGTCAGCATCACTGCAGCACAGAGTAGCAAATAGCCTGCCTGCAAAAATAAAGATTAAAAACAGTATTGAAGTAGAAAGAAAAACATGCATGCAAGCGACCAATTGATTTGATTTTGCATAAGGGATAATAATAGCTGGAAAAAGAGATTAAACTGTACCCATAATGAGATTTTGCTACATCTGTATTACTTTAAGACTTATCCTAGTTATTTTATTAGACAATTGAAACCTACTGTTTAATTGCCTGGACCTCACATTTCAGAACTACCTTTTGAATGGACATGTATATGCACCTGAGTATTCCACATTCCCCTCTCCCTACATGTGTTTTTTTTTTTTTTTTTTTTTTAAACTTTTACAAATGACTTTAAGCCAATTCATCAGTCCAAAGCTACAGTAGTCTTTTAAGTAAAGGAAGGGAAGCAAGAAACAAGCAAAAATCCCAACCCCAAATCTTCCTTGTTTTGGCTATTCTGAAAAACAACAGACCTTTAACAAAGTACTTTTGCTGTTTCTCCTCTTCCTCTCCATATGCACAACAAAACAGTATTCCAAGTCAGATAATGCCTTTAGATTCCAGTACAAACAAGTAGAACGATACTTGCCTTTAACATTTTGAGCCCCCTTTACCCTGGTCTCACCATTCATGGAATGGTAATTCCATGTGTTTGAATGCCTAGACCCTACTATCACAGTTGTAACAGATGAACAACCATTAAGCTGACACTAGCACCTGTGGTTCTGAAAGAGCACAGCAGATGAAATAAAAATCAAATCTCAAGGTCTCACTGTCTCCAAGAGGTTTACCCTGATATCTAGATTATTACTTATTTCTACCAAGCTAGCCAGGTAAGAAAGGAAAGACCTTGAACTTGCTTGGGATGCATCATAAACACACATGCATGCAAACAGCAAAGGGGGTCTCTGGGTTTTGGTTTACAAATGAAAGAGAAAAAATAAGATTCCCCCCAAAGTTACTGTATCTCCCTTTTAGAAGCAGGAAATTGGAGTACAGAAATACATCTTTGTGATTATTTGTATGATCATACTCGACTATGACGGCTCTGAAATGAAGTGAGCAGCCTCTGATAGAACACTACTACAAAAACAGGCAGAAGAAACCCTAAGGTAGAGGTATCCAAGAATGCTTATTTACTTAGGGGCTTCAAATTTAAAACYGCAAACAACCACCATGGGAGTTCTCTTTTTGCTTTGACAGATCAAATGTGGTGTAATTCAAGTTTAAAAAGAGCAGGTCCTCAACTCCTTGGGAAACACCTAAGTTTTAACTCTCAGATTGGCTGCCACAGAGTTAAAACTGCCCTTCCACCAAGCAAAAGTAACATAATACATTCTCAGAAATAGTATACTAAGCACTACAGGCTTCATAAGGTTTTATATGCTATCATTAAAAATTCAAAACTTGCTTTTCACTATATGGAAGAGTTCTCTTTTCTATCAATGGGGAAAACTTAACCTCACAAAAAGAACAGTAACAAATATTTTTGACATATTCCTTGCCTCTTGTATGCAATATGATGCTGCTGATTATCATTCAATACCATGAAAACACTTCCTCAGTTCCCCAATATTTTGGAGTCTAGTCACAATTTTCAATAATCTGTTTTTACTCAATGATTTAAAAACCAAACCTTGCCTATTAGGTATCTTCTTTCACAATCAGCACTTTCAAACTGTGTGTTGAGCTCATTCTTGCAATATTAAGACATATAAATCCACACGAAGTAGAATATTCATTATATTGTTAGATCCATTTTTCACCCAATACCTATAGAATCCAGGTATTTTCATAAAGGAATGGGGGCGGAGACAGTATGTTTAAATAATTATTTTAATATGCTAATTACATGATCTAATAGAAATGGGCACAATGATCCTGTACAGCTTCCTGTATATAGAATATATCTTGTTCTTTGAAAAATCAAATTTAGTCATTTAAATCTCAAACAATATGTTTCCACAAAATCCAACCCAAACAGTAAAGCCTACCTACCTATCTTGCTTGTCTCCTCCCAAAACCTGGAGCCTAGTTTCCTTCAGCTTATTAGGAGTATTTCACCTGAACTTCCCTCTCTGTACACAGAGATTTCAGGGTCCCTCTTCTTAAGTACTCAGTCAGCCTCTAACCCTTCTCAAACACAGCAGACTTGTCTGTTACTTGCCCTTGTTATTAGGGGGCCTCCAAATCCCCTATTCTCTGATTAATTTTACCTTGAAAGCAAGATAAAATTGAATGGTTCAACCTTAGTAATATTAACCACATGCATTTTTATTCTGTTTGCCATTTATCAGCATCAGGCACTCTTAGCAGTATCAAGCTGTGAAATGAGGTACAGCAGGTTTCCAGTCTCATTCTGTTATGCTGCTCACTTTAGAGGATACACACGATGTTCGCAGATCATCCACTGTAAACAAACCCTACAAGATCCACAGGATCTAATAGAGCTATTAAGAAATCAAAAACAGAAAATTATARTTTGTATTATCACATTTTGGAATGAGACTTCAGAAGGAAAAGTTCTAATCTGGRGTGAAATCAGCTTCATACTGAACTGAAAACACAATTATTCCAATTCAGTACACTGAAGAATTATTAATAGTGTACATCACTTAAAGTACTCTAGAAAAAACAGAACTTTGACATAGATATGCTATTTTGTTAGTGCTGGCTCAGTGGCTGAATAATGCAATATAAGAAAAATAAATATGCACATTTAGAATAGAGCCACCCAAGTTCAGATAATAATCTCTGAAATCAAACTGGGCCACATTTTCTGAATTTCATTGCAACTGGTAGTTTGCCTGTGTGCAAACAAGTACATGTTCAATGCAGCTTGCTAGAACCCAATTAGCTGCCCAACAGATGAGCAAATGGAGGCACTCACAAAAAAATGGAAGTAACTTGTGATTACAGCTTTAGAAGTTATTTTAATCGTTTAAAAAAAAAAAAAAAAACAGCCCTTTATCAGTATTTATATATATCATCTGATAATTTCAAAAAGCTGCAGGCTTTGAGGATATCAGAAGTAATTCTCATAGCCTGAAGCCAAGGGGAATCCAATTGCAAAGACGGTGCACAGGTGTGTGCTGACATAGCTCAGGAATAACATGCATTATTTTAATGATTTCAGCCTTGTCTTCTCCAATTCTATTTCAGAATTCAGTAATTGTCAAATTTCAATTTAACTTTAGTTCTGATCACAGTAATCCAAATAGGATTTTAGCCTCATATAAATGGTAACTATGTTAGCTTACGTTTATCATCTTTCCCATTGTACTGTTTAGTAAAGTTAACTACTTGCAGTCATTTCTTACCAGAATTTTACCACATCTCAGAATGAACATTTGGAGTCAAAGTTAACAGAAGAGAGAGCAGAGCTTTGTATTTTCAGAACTGCAATAATTAATCAAAGGGTACAACATTTAGAGGAAAACAAATTCAGCAGCTTGCACATAAGGAAACATTTTATTCAACCACCACCCCAGGTAACTATATAACGTTACCTACCTGAGATGTGCATCACTGTAGAATCTGAGAATCTCTCTGACACTTTCCACCCAAGGAAATATTACTTAGATTTCATGCATTTTTTAAGAGAAGTATTACCATCATCATCCTTAACTCAAAATCATCTTTCCACTGATTTCAACAGACTGTGGATCAGGCCCTAATTGCCAGATTTCTAGAAAGAAATACTAGAGTTCGGTCTCCACACACTATCAGCCTTGGTGGTGTGCAGAGACAGAGGAGCGGCGTCAGGACAGGAATGCTTTGGTAAATTAAAATGAAATGTCACTATCTTGTCAAATTGTAATACTGATAAATATGTGACAGTAACCAACTCATATAGCCAAGAGTTCAGCATAATTTTGAAAAGCTGACCTCTGGTATGACTACATTACATAATGGAATGCTATAAAGGCATATAAGCTAACCGAAATATTAAAAGCTGTCTAACCGTACCACCATGAACTAACTTTGCTTCCCCTTCAAAACACTGGATTCTAAAATGGCATAAATTGCTGCTGTTTCATTAATTTAATTACAACAACTTAACTCAAACGAGAAGGTCTCACTTTGTACCCCCTCTTTTTACACCCCAAAGAAAATTCTTGCAGTACAAAAGCAGTGAAGGCAGTGTATTACATTCCAGAAGGCTAATAATCTGCAGAAACAGTAACATCCACCTACACAAAAGCTAGCGTAAGAGGTCAAGCTAAGAGTATTCTACAGAAGAGCCCTATAAATTGTTTCTCCATTTGTAAAACATTTTTCCCCACAAAACTGTGTATGCAATCTCAATTATATAAAAAATAAACCAAGGTTTTATATTCAACATACCTTCTTTTTTTTTCTTTTTTTTTTTTAAATCAAAAATACTGGTTCAACAGGATACTTCAAGAACAACTTACCATTCCTTGATCTTTATCCTTTTCTCCCATAGTACAGCAAGCTTGCTTGCCTTTGCTTAGTGGTTACTATTTCGATTAGTTATTATGGCCACATTGTTACCAATTTTCAGCGAGGCGACTAGTTGCAAGACTAGTAGCACAGAGAGAGAGTTACTGATGCATAAATTATAGACAAGTAATTCAGTATACCCACCACT
The DNA here is from genome assembly GCF_003343035.1 of Apteryx rowi. Lineage (NCBI taxonomy): Eukaryota > Metazoa > Chordata > Aves > Apterygiformes > Apterygidae > Apteryx > Apteryx rowi. The sequence goes on along the minus strand of NW_020449863.1, from coordinate 1,639,557 downwards.
ACTGTAATGTGCAATCTGTGCATACTGCATTGTATCTGTGCATTATACTAGAGATGGTAATGTTTAGATCTTCAGTGGAACTGCCTTACTTTATTTTCTCCAATGACTTCCTTTAAACCAAAATGACAGCTGACCCCCAAGTCATGAAAACAGTTTCTTGCATTTTCTGAAGCTGTTTGACAAAAGACCTCATTGTGAAAACTCCAAGAAAAAAACATGTACAATTCTAAAGAAAAAAAAAAATCAAAGATTTATAAAGAAAACATTTCCTGAAGAGGAGAAAAATTTCTCTAATGTTTTAATTTATGTACATACCTTTTCCTGCGCTGAGCTTATTCTGGCATTTTTCTTCATCTGGCTCCTCACAAGCAAACATGTTATGACTTTCTTAAATAAGCTATACATAAACAAGTATGCCCGGATCTTCAGAAATTCTGCCCTGAGTGTTGGAATAAACACAACAAGCCCCTTCATAAAAATGTTACTAAAAGGCAATTAAAAAATACATCATATTGTTGCAACAAAAGGAAATTCTAAAGTGAAGACAGCTGCATAGCAAGCTGTACATCAAGTGTTTCACAGTCCAGAAAGCTTTCCTGGTAATTCTACGGGGATATGCAAAAGCGAAAAAAAAATTCCAAGTGGTTTAGCCATCCTAATCCAAATAAAGATTAAAATAATATATAACTGATTTTATTAATTTTGTTACTGACTGAATCCATGTAATATGCATTCAGAATGCAGATTTATTTTGCCTCACTGGCAAAATAAAGGCATACAAATCATAAAGATTTCTACCTTTTCATACTGTAGGCTCTAATCCAAGTTGTAAAGCAGTACATTTCACCAATCCTTCATTTTCACAGCCTCCAAAAATAAAGTGTTCAAATTTCAACCATAGGAGACTTACTAGATCAGAATCTCAGCAGACTTTCTGAAAAATTCAACCACAGCAGGAAGGAACGGGAAATACTGCAAACACAGGAATGCCTAGCTGAAGACACGGGGCACAATACTGTAACCTGTGGCACTGATGAGGTGATTACTCTTTACACCCAAATAGGCTATTAATTGACTAACACAATGCCTCTCTGCACAGAAGAATATTCTGCAACCATATTACTTAAAACTGAAAACAATCTTCTTTTGGAAATGTAAATATTCAAATTGGTTAAATCAAGACAATCACAGATACACATTTTTCCCAAATCTTTGGCTGTATTGCAATGGTTGTTTCAATTTGTAATCTCCAACTAAACATTTCCTATCCATGGATTAACAATATATTTACTGACTTGTGTCTTTTAACAGTATTTATCCAACATAACAAAATAAACTGCAATTTGTTATACTTTTTTTTTTTTTTACAAAACATTTTATAAATATTTTTACAAAATGTATACAAAGCAATTTCAAGTGAGACATACTTTACAAATGAAGGTATTTAAGCAAATAAAGTCCATACCACACTGACAATAAGTGACACATCCTCTTTAAGTGAAGTCAGTCTGTAAGGCCTCCCTAATCTAACAGATAAATTATACTAAGATCTTCAAAATGAACATATTTTCTTAATTGCCAGTTTAAAATTTGTTTTAATATTAGGCAGTATTAAATAACATTGAAATCACAATGCTGATCCAGCAAAATAATGAAAATGTTTCAAATCATGCACATTCACAATACTTTGCTGGATTTGAGCCCATATGATTAATAAATTCATACTTTCTAAGCACAACAAAAATACAATTCTTTCATTTACTGCTTCACCACGTACCAAAATTCCTTTAGAATTGAATTCAAAGGAGAGAACAACAGAACATTAACAATCTAAGATTAATCTTGCTAGAACTGTTCAATGGGTTCCTCTCATAAGTAGTTCAGAGAAATGTGTCTGACAAAATCAACAGTGATTACTTTCTGTAATTTGTCCTTTTTACACGCCATTGTCCCCTATCCCAAAATAAAATTCAATAGAAGACACATTGTCTGATACTTCAATTATGTATTTGCTGTACAGATGCTGGAAACCTCATACCCATTTTGAGGTGGTACAAAAAGCAAGTGGATCAATGAATGTGCAACTTTACTTTTTTCCTATAAAAGAAAATTTTAACTAGTCAACATATAGCTGTGTAACTTACTGTTCTCCTTCCTAGATAGTTCAGAAGGGTTAAAATCCCAAGATCATAAAATACATATGCATCAGGATACACAGCTATAAGCATATTATTAAATCTAAAAAGGCAATAGGTGAAGACTATATTGTCAGTTTTGCCAATAAGAAAACAGCTAACTGCCTGAGAGTCTATTCTATTGACACCTAACTAAAAATTTAAAACTGGCAATACTTATTATTACTTTGAATATTTTATACAACACTTGGGAATGTTGGGTTTTTACAAACATGTACTTTTAAATTGGCACAATTTTTTAAATGGCAATTCATAACATACAAAAAACAGCATATTCATTTACGTTCAAGGGGAAATGAACTTTAAATAAGTTTATCTTTCTCACGTTGCTTTCTAGATTTGGTTTCCTTCAGTGGTCAAACAGTGGACTGTAACTCAATAGCAAGTTTGCACTGTAATCTTCTACTGTCACAAGGATCTAATTCTGCTTTCTTTTGCAGTATTCAGATGGACTGATTTACATGATAGCAAGACTTTACCTTTCGTTTTCTTCCCTGGCTATCTAACTGACAATCACAGCTTGTCACAATGAGCCTCTGTGAAAACACCTATGAAAATGGCAATCAGCAAGTCTGGAAAATGGTAGTTTTTCTACAAAACTGTGGGAAAGGCCTGGGAGAGAACATGAGCATACCTTAGAAATCACAAAAGCTATATCCTCCTGAGCAGACATATGTACTACATGCACGTGACTACTGTCAGCGTACTTATGTGCACAACAGCACTGATGACCAAAGTAAACTAGTAAAAAGCAGCATGGGCAGCAAAAAGAAAGATGTCATAGATTAAAATAAATAAATAAAATAATAAGATTCTATCTTATCAACATGACAGCAAGCCAAATACAAACCATGCAATGGTTTCATTTGGCTCTAGAATATGAATTAATAATTACACTCTTTTAGATATGTTTTAATAATGGGATTGCTGATCGACTTTGGTCTGTACATATCTCAGTAATTATGACTGCTACCATGGATGATTTAACATTCTTTGAGAGCAAAAAGAAAAAAAAAAAATCAAAAATAAACACTGGCCTTCAAATTTAATCAGAGTAAGGCTAATGTCCTCTTAAAATATAAGCTACTAATATCATAACAGTTTTCAAATAAAAGTGCTTTTGACACTTGGTCTAAAAAAAAAAAAAACAAAAAAAACCACAAACAAACAACAAATAAAAAAAAACATTTATACCACTTCAGAAAGACTCAAGGCTGACTACATCCAATTATAAAATGCAAAATCTTTTCCTCAAGAGTTAACATATATATGTATTATATATATAAATTCATGGCTCTATCATGGCCTCATCCTGTACACTTTTGCCACTTATTGGCTTCCATTCTACCTTCCTTAGTCAAGTATTTATTACTTCATATCATGCCACTGTGACTAAGATCATATAGTATCATCCCACAGACTAAATTTACCCACTACAATTATTTCATCAAGTACTAGTTTCTGCTCAGAAAGCAATAGAAAAGCACTTTAAAGTATGAAGCCTTGTAAACACACTGATGACATCCTCTCAACTCCTAGAACAGACAGATTCATTAATAAAGCAAATAATCACTTCTGAATAGAGGTACAGTGGGTTTTCCAGAAAAACTAAAATTTGATGATTCGTGGAAGAGAAGGGTAGGGGAAAATTGTTGCTTCCATCACTTGTTTTTAAAAACATTTTCTTAATAAATATATCCTTTCAAATGACTGTGATTGTCAGTATATTACCGTATTACATAGGGCCTAATGACCTGCAACCTTGTTATGTTGCAGTACTGCACAATTATCAAAAGCACTATCATAATAATACTTGAAATAATAAGGCCCTAACAGACTGCATTCTAACAAGGATTAACTTTACTTGGATATCTCACTGTAACCACAATGAGTATTGCTCTCAAACACAGAACAGAATCTAGTTTAGAAAGGTTAACCTTAAACATATGTCAGGCTGTACTTGTGGTGTCATTCACATTTGCTTCTGCTAAGAGAAACATAACTTGTCCATGGTACTGTAACTATTAACACTCTAAGATACTATTTACAGCTGCTTCTAAAATAGAGTCAGTTTCTACACCACCTTCACTGTGGTCTGGAATAAATTTCTCCAGGCAGTTTTCCTGTGAAGCAATAGGCGAAAAATTAGGAAATTCTAATTCAACAGAGCCACTACTAGTCGCCTCGCTTTGTGGCTGTCTCCCAGCTTTTTTAAGTTCCAAGATGTTTTTAAATGTAGTTTCTAAACTCTTACTGAGCAGTAAGTCTTGCTGGGGTTCACCAGAGCCTTTCATGTTATCAGGATGTGAAACATCATTCTTTGGAGAGCTCCTCAGAGTTTTGTCTTGGAGGGAATTATTACATGTTACTTTTGAGTAAGATTGAACTGTATTCCTTGATATTTTATTGTGTGTTCCATGACCAGCTCTTGACAGAGTTTTTGACAAGTCTTCAGAACTCGAAGAATTCTCAATGGACTTGGCAAGATCTTTGCCAGCCATCTTTTCTTCAGAAAGGGCCAGGTATTGGCTCTCAGGAGAGCAATTAGCCTTCTCAAACTTTAAAGCTTTAGTGAGGCTCTCTGATTTTTTAGTAGAAACCATTCCTTCTTGTGGTGTCAAAATGTTGTTAGGCACTAGAGGAAGTTTATTGTGATTTGTGGACTCTGCTGAGCTGGATTTTGGTCGGTCTCTGGCTTGGATCTTTGCAGTTTGACTTCGAGAAGTTAATGTTTTGCTAGACTGATGGTCGCTTTTGCTGGCCTGTGCTTCATCAGCTGTTTTATCAAATTGTTTGGCAGAACAACAAAAATCGGCCTGATAACCATCTGAAAATTAGAGTAGCAACATTTTACTTAAGCTACCCATATATCAAAATAACAGACACTCCAACTTTTTACTGAGTATTAAAATTCAAATAACATCCACAGAGTAGAAGGTATGTGTCTTTAAGAGATGTGTCTAAACTTAAGCATAGGCTTAAGTTTTCTGCTGCATTAATGCTTTAATGTAGGAGATTATCATCAAATTAACCAGCAAGCTATGTAAGTGGTATGCACTGTGAAGCCAAACTAAAGGCACTTTCAAGCATTCTAAATACCCAAATATGGTATTATGAAAATAGTATTTTATTGTCTAAACTTTCATATCACACATCTTCTGAATAGCTTTTAAAACATGCAGAACATTAACAAAATAGTAACTTTTACGCTACACAAATTGTATGTTTATCATTGTTACATTCAACAAAAGACCATTTAAAAATGCCATTTAATTGACAATTATGTTCTAAAAGCAACGCTTCATTAAGATGAATAAGAGTATTCATGCTTCGTATAGCTGTGTTCTTTCTGACTGTCAGCAAACTCAGAGACAGATTCTTCCATACTAGACTTGAAACCAAGAGGAAATACGATCATTGTCAGAAGAACTTCGAAAATATTCCTCTGCTGACAGGCCTAGGACTTCCTCCTCCTCCTAATAACCATCTTCAACCTTACAGCGTCTCTAGATTCTTAAATTTGGTAGTTATTAAAATTTAAGTTGTAACTGCTTATTCAGTATTTCAGTTAGTAGAATCCCTAACTAACCGTGACTCACCGTAGTCCCAGATACTTTCAAACACCCTGTGTTTATGCTGCTTTCTTAAGGTTTTGAAGTTAACCATTACTTACCAGGATCCATTAGTGCAAGACGCTTATCCCGGGACAGAGATGCCCTTTCTTCCTGGTTAAACATCCTATCAATCATAACCATTTCGGCAGAGGGATTTATCCGCTGGAAGGAAAGGAAAAAAAATAACCATCTCTGAAGTCACTTCATATGTTTGTACTAAACCAAAACACTTAGAGCTTAGTAACTCTTCAAAGAAAAAGACCAACTCTCATTACACATTTATAGAATATAGAGCTTTGATATATTTGTACAGTATCTTGAACAATCTTGACTGTGATACCAAGCATTACTGCAACTCAACCAAAAATAAAGTATTATTCACAGTTTATGGTACATTTGTTGAAGATTTTACAAATTATAATACAAACTTTACAAATTATAATATGGCTCAAGGTCTCAGAAGGGAGCTTGTCAACATTCTTTCAGGCACTATCACCTGCAGGAATGTATAGAGAAGGACCCTAACTCCATGAAATCACCCACCTGGTTACCACAGCCCATTCAGAGCAAGAGCAAAGTACACACCGAGAGCAGAAGTTCATGAGTCTTCAATGTCTATGGAGCTTACATGCACCATTGCTCAGGCAATATGAGGATGTGGACTCAACACATTTCAATGATTTTAAGATGCAAGCATATACTGAGATACATGGTCACTGATGATGCTGGTAGACTAAGAAGCAATCAGACTATATATGTATATACGTTTACATGAAGGTGATAAATAGCATCAACAACATGAATCCTTTTAAGTGCTACCTCTCACCTTTCTGCAGAAAAATATTCAGCAGGATACTAAGCAGGTAAGTTCCACCAGTTCTATAGGCATTACCTGCTGCGCTGGGATTAAAAGCCTTGAAAGCTATCATATCCCAACCGTATGTATCTTAGGAATCTACTATAGCAGAGTTATGGAACCTCTGCAAACTGTGCTGCAGTAGCTGCGCAATACTAAAGGAACCAGAGAGAAGCAATACATTTCAGCAGCATGTTCTCCAACAGAGATCTGAAAACAGAAAGCTAAGCAAGAAATGGGAGATGATGCTATGAAAAGATCCCAGCTCTAGCTTCAACCACAGAAATGTAAACAGAGAATCATCTGAAGAATTTTTCTGAAGCCCCCGTTCCATACTAAGAAGTGCCTTCAAAAACAGATACTCTTGAGGTGAATTCAGGTTGAATTATTTACTAAGTAACATCAAGATCCTTTATATTATAATAAGCCATCTAACAACAGGGCTCAAAGAAACATAGGCTTATTACTGGCATAATACATCTACTTTAATGATTCAAGACAATTTATACAAACTGAATCATATCCTATAAAATATATCTGGGTTATACACCTTACCATTGCATCTTCTAGAAGCAAACACCTGTACTTGTTCAGCATAGCCTGTGTCCTCTTCAGAAGCTGCGTAGCTACAGATTCAAATTCACAGTCCACTAAAAAGACAAGAGAATACTTTCAAACACTGTTCTTCAGTAACCAGAAGGCTCAGGAAACTGTACAAACTTAAAAATGTTCCCTTATTGCTTTAACTTACATAAAGAATTCTCTCAATACATTCATTACCTTACTGCCAATTTTTAAAAGAAAATTACCTTTTCTTAAGTCTTCCTCTGTTGGCAGGGATCCCTGGCACACATGATATGAAAGAAGTCTCTGAACTGCATCATTTAATGATCTGAACTGACTTTTATCTGGTGTCACAGCATGCACCTGATCCTTCTGTAATTGCTGTAGGATACTACAAGGAAAATTAATGATATTATAATTAACACACAGTCTAACTCTAGGAGAAGTTTATACACTGACAAAAAGTCAAAGGAGATAAAGATTGGAAAAAATGTCTGCAACAAAATTACAGAAGAAGGATATAACTTACAAAGCTCCTTTAGTTAACTGTTTAGCTGCAGGCCTTTTCTGTCCAACGATATGACCATCCATCTAAGTTCAAAATAAAAGACAAATTACATTGATACTACCCCCTCCCTTGCAAAGCCTAAGTTTCAGCATTTATCTCTGACAATTAAGTATATTACCATTATTAAGTGTAATCACCAAATATAAACAATTTCAATTGCCTCCTATTTTCATAGGGCACTGTATCAATGAAATAGGGAAATCACTTCTCTTACATAAACCAAAGATATGCTAGATATGTTGTTTATAGGCAAATTTCACTGTGGTGCATACACACACTTCACTGGTAAAAACACTGGCCATCAAATTTAGTAGGTGAGAGAAGAATAGTTACAATTAAAAACTTTGAAGAAAAATTTCCTCTTGAGAACTATCCCTGCACTTCTCAGTTGATGCCTTCTTGCCCAATTTGATGGATTAGAAGATCTGTCGGGGAGCAGGCTAAGGCTGCATATATAAAATCTCAAAAGTTATGGTGGTTGAGAAGGGTGGGCAGTCCTAGGAACTCTGGTTCAATGTCAACACTACRGATACACCCATCAGAGAGATCTGCAGCATTTTCTCCTTTCTTTACACATTTAGGAAGCCAAGGTTTTGCAGAGGAACGCTCCCTGGGATGTGAGGTTCTCTGAGGTGGTAGAGGTACATGTTTCCACCGTATGGAAGGCACTCCTGCAATCCAAAGACTATCGAAGTAGCCATTCTGGATCCAAGGATCTTTGTTTAAAACAAAGTAATTTTTTGTTTTGTTTTGTTTTTGTTTTTTTAAGATTTTAGCCAACTAGCCTAACTAACAAAATCAGTCATAGAGCAAAAGTTATTTATGATTCAGAAACAGGTAAYAAGAAAGCTCTTTTAAACTACAACGTGGCCAGCAGGAACAAACAAACATGCAGTACAGAGCATCCTTTTTAGCATGGAAGAAGTGGTGGCATGAAGCAAATGCACTGTAATGGTACTTGCTGGCCAAAAAGCTTCTAGCTTCAGAACATAAAAAGCTCAGACCACTATAGGAGAATGCACATCTGGACAATAATTCAAAGAACAGACTGAACTCAAAAGTGAGTACTACATTTAGTATTTTCTGCTTTACTGTCAGAAAGATAGGGGAAAACATGTAGGTCATACCGCATCAAAAAAAACGTTTATGGCAAGGAGTAAAAAAATCTAAATCAGGTTCTCCTTTGTTTTCTTCTTTAATTTTATAGTTTAGTTCCATCCACAACTCAGCCTGCACTCTTCAGCCTTCTTCAAACACTTGCTCCTTGCTCTCACTACTCAGCCTATGAATGTAACAATTCTTTGTTTCCTCCCTCCAGAAGTACTTGTATTCCAGCTCCAAAAAAGCTGACCTCCCTGCCAGCCTTATCCCCTGGAAGTAGTGTTAATTTTTTTCGATC
>NW_020449863.1:1607507-1630314 GCF_003343035.1 Apteryx rowi | reverse complement strand
CATTTAAAAAAAAAAACACTAGAAAGAATGAAAGAGACAAAAGCCAAATTAAATTTTTCTGCAGCTTCTCCCAAGCCATCCCCTCCCAAACAGCTGGAAAATTGCTGAGTTCATAGGAAGCGACAATAACAGTGAGTCTAACTTACATCTAACTAAATGAAGAATTATAATGCCATAATGAAATATATTCAGGAAGTAGCACAGCCAGATTCCACTTACTGAATATACCTCAAAACAGCATTCAGAGTATCAACTGGCAAAATACTCGATGTTTACTTTGTCAAGGTATTATTTAGAAAGCTTGAGAGGCTTTCTGTAACATAAAAAGTGGAAGGACTCGTAGACTATCAGTATGGTGTTGGAACATCCTTAGCTTCACTAAAATTTAAAGGGAAAGGCAACCAAAAAAAAAACAAAAAACCACCCACTCTACCTGTATATTCTGCTGAACAGGAGATGATCCTACTACTTTTTCTTGTTGTAGCTGTGCTGTTCCTAGAGACTGCGGTACGATTTTTCCTCCTGAGTCCTGTCCTATAAAGCATATGTTAAAAAGACTGTTACCTTAACCAAGAACAGAATAAATTGCAGGTACCTATCCCAATGCCATTACTTGAGTTTTTAGCTTTTAAGAAATATATAGCCATCATGTGCTTAAAAAATTTAGTGCAACAACCCTGCAGAGAAACTGGCACATAAAAAAAATCAAATAGGACTGATATTATTGTGCTGCAAGCTACAAAAACGCTTAGAAATAATGTCCTACACCCTATTGCAATATAAGGAAAAAACAATATAAAAAAAAAAATCAAGTATCATATGCAAAACATCCCAGAAGTTTGCTGAAAATCACACAGTAGATTTTATCAAGTTTTTCAATACTAGCAAAATACTCCTCCAAACATATAAACCTGAATTTTGTAAAGCTCTTCCAAATACTTAGACAGTAGCCATATTAAAGTTTTCCTCAATTTCAGACATGCAGACTTCCTCCAACTGTCTGGCTCGGGAATTCAAACAGCATTCTATCAGTCGTGCACATTACAACCAACACCCAAATAACAAATAAAACTGTTCTTTTTCCACAAACATTTGTGTCGATTGTAAAGAATGCCTTACCAGCTTGCACACACCAGTACACAAAAAAAAATAAAAAGCAAGTAGATTATGGGACCTTACTCAGAAAGGTTACTTATGTACAAAGAGAACAAGGTTACTGCATTTTCTCTGTTTGCTTTGAATCTACCATGACCTGGCATTGCTTTCTGTTTTGTTTTTTCAGAAGCATGGCGCCACTTGAAAAGTTGAGTATTTTGCCATGAACAATGCATTAACTATCCTAACTGAAAGTGAAAAACTTATTCAAAAGCAAATCCAGTGATGATAGCCTGCCTRTAACCTTGTAATAGCTGTTCTTCTTTCCTTTGTATCTGAAGTAGCCATCACAAGAGGGGGTCTAGAAGCTTCAGAGAATATTGTAGCAAATGTCTGTATTTTGAAAATTACCTTCTATTTCTAATGTCCTAAGCTGAAAAAAATAGAGAAATAAAAGAGAACAAATTGGGGTTTTATAAAAGGGAAATAATTGCTTACTGCATAAGTATCACCTATCAGTCTGAAAAATGAAGTAGAATTATTAGCTGCCCGGGCTGGGAAAAACAAAAGCACACACTCAATACCAAAAAACTTGGTTTGAATTTTTCTGAAAATAAAATTCTGATAACCTTTAGGACCCTATCAGCATAAACCATCAATTCAAGTCTGAAACAGTGAAGGATAACCAATTTCTGTTGTTGGAGGAATTAGCGAAAATGATTATAAAAAGATTTTAGTTGACCTGATAATGTGTTACTCAGAAGACTTGTTAGCTGAGGCTGTCTCAAATTATCCTGTGTCTTTGATGCAGAAACTGGTGATGTCTGGTTCATAGATTTTTTCTGTGCCTGTGAAAATAACACATACACACACGTCAATCAAATATTTACAGAAAGCTTTAATAAATAAAGAGAACAAGCAAAAAAACCCAAAAACCTACAGCTCATCAGCTCTACACATCTTTCCTTCACCTCAACTTTGTAAGTGGTGGAGTCTCAGCTATCTCAATCCCTCCTACTACACTCAAGAATTTTATGAAGTACATCAGAGAGGAATAGATAATAGACTAAAAGTATAAATAAACAAAAGAAAGACTCTACAAGAGCCATTATTTACCATGATTCTATCTAAAAGTGGCCTTCAGATAGGTGTACTTTTGAGAGTCTCAAAACTGCAAAAGATATCTAAACAAACTGTCTCAAACAAACTGTCTCAACCCAAAAACAAACACACAGTGGCACAAACCAAGTAGTGTTTAGTGACTAAATGATACATACACATTTTACAATACAGTACAATATTTAAAATGTAAACACAAACATACTAAAAAGATTCTAGTAAACAGAAGAACCTGATCTCTGTAGTTCGCTATGGACACATTTCCATTTTACAGCTCTGAAATTTCAACAGACAAATAAAATGCTCTTTCACAGCAACAGGAAATATTTTTTGCTGAAACTCACTGACCTCAGCGCATATCTTACAAATGGGAAGATGTACATAAAGACTCCATCAGGCAGGCTTTAAGTTACCCATCTACAAACAAACTGTTACCATCTGCACTAACAGTTTTGGCAAAGACAAAACTGTGGTCCTACAACAGGTCCATCCTTATCTTCTAAATAAAGCTGTATTATTTTATTGGCCCTTTTAGTTTTGGGAGAACGGAAAAAGCGAAGAGAACCGGTGCAAGTGTATTCTGGGACGTTCATCTTACTGTCAATATTTTATTATGACTAAGGAAAAAAAACCARAAAAACAAAGCAAAAGCCACAGAAGTGTTATAATAGCCTATTTCTAATTATGTGACCAGTCATTCAGTTAAATACTGGTAGAGTTTGGAAGTTCATATATAAAAACAGACATGCTTAAACTTTACTTGAATGTATACACTGTAACTGCACCAACTGGAAAAATAAGACCTGTTCTCATCTTACAAGCACATTAAGACCTTTTTTTTTTTTTCCTCTTACTTAATTCACCTCTTCTTAGAGAAGAGATTTTTTTCAAATGTTACCCTTTTACAAACTGCTATAGAAGATATTTCCTCTTAAGGGTTCCAAGAAACACCTTTTGCTGTTTATTTTGATTGCTTAATTTCAAATTTGAAAGCTTCAAACTGCTCAAGAAACACAAAACTGTAATGGACAAAATGCCAAAATGGTCTATTTGATGAATTAACTCTGTAAGGTGAAATAACAGATTACACGGCCTGAGAAACCTTTTTATCTTGAATTTGAACAGGTCAAACCTTGAAAACATATGCATAGTTCTTAGTGAAGTCAAAAGACCTGTAGGTGTTAAGAACGTACCCCAACTAGCTCTATAGTTCTACTAGCTCTAGCTCTATAGTAAGATTTTCAAGAGTGCCCAGGGTTGTGTAGTTTTACAATGTTCATTAGTTTAGGTGGGAGCAGAAAAAGATCAACACTAAGCAATTTTGAAAATATCACTATAAACCAACAGTAAAATCTTCTGAATTAATTAAAGACTCATTCGCTTAGTGATACTTATTTTACAAAATACTGAGTGACTTCTACTGGGATACAGTAATTTTCAGCAATTCCACAATATTTGTAATATAAACCAGCAAAATTAATGTATTAATACCAACTTAAACACTGCCTTGCTCATCAAATTTTAGCACAGTTTAAGAAGCATTTCTTCAGCTGCATTCTCAACAAGTTTTCATACCTGACTAAAAGCGAACTGTTGTTGCGTTACTCCAACTGACGTGTGACTAAAGGTGCTGACAGATTTGGAAGAGCATGCCGGAAGACGATGTGATGCACTGACAGAGACTTGAGTTCTGTTCTGTGAGAGCTGATCTCCAGTAAAGTTTCCTCCTGATGCGACAGACTGAACTGGTGGTCCCAGGCTAGGATGTACTGAACCAGAAGAACTTACAACAGCAAATCTATTAGAAGCTGACATATTTGAGACTGTAGACTGCCCAGGTGACATCGTAGTAAAACTAGATCTACCTTGAGAAACATTAGCTTGACTTGGTGATAAATGTAACACTGTTGGCGATGCCTGTTGCAATGGCACCTGTCCACCAACAATTTGAGAAGATCCATGATTTACTATAACTTGGCTTCCAGGAGCTGTGAATGTCTGGCCAGAAACTAGCTGAACAGCCGTATTCTGATTATTCAGCATCTGTCCTGAATATGACTGGTTGGCCCTTAGCATGTTTGCAGAGTTCCTGTTCAGCATAACATGCTCAGCAGATACTTGGCTAGGAACCAGCTGGGAAGATTGAGTCTGAAGAAGCTGTCCGTTTATGGCCTGGACATGATGAACTGAATTAGAATTAACAGACAAACTTGTAGGTATGAGAAACTGGTTTTGAGGTGCATGAGGCTGTCCCATAGGAGAATGGATAACAATACTACCTCCAGCATTACTAACTGTCTGAGGTGTAACTGATTTTCTTGTATTTTGTTGATTAACAATATTAACAGACATATGAGGACCAACCACTGAATTTTGAGGCGAGTTTGCAGAAGCAAACGGAATTCCTTGCTGTACATGATGTTGCTGTATCCCCAAGTTATTCACATTGTAAGCAGTTTGCTGACCCATCTGGAGAGGCTTTGGTTGTATATTAATGGGAACTTTATTCGAGTTTGGTGCTAAACCCCTTTGAATGATGATATTGTGGACAGGTAACGATGTCTGAAAATTTGTGCTGTTAAATGGAACGGTTACAGGTTGTGCTACTGGACTTGAATTCGAGTTACCAAACAACGAGTTACCATTTGGAGTTTGTCTATGAACCAAGACACCACCGCTCATGTTTGCAGGTGTTTGCTGACCATTGCCTTTCAGTATAATCTGAGATCCATCAAGGTTATTAATGGTCATCATGGAAGGCTGATTACTAAATGAACCAATTAGCTGTATCTGCCCAGAACCACTAATCTGGCTGCTATTAGACAAATGCTGGCTGGGAACACTAATTCCGACATGTTGCATAAAGCCATGTTGCACACCGACTGTATTGCTTGCAAAAGATGCTCCAACAGGTTGCTGTACCACTTGAGTAACTCCTATAGGTTGCAACGTCTGACCTGAGTAATTAGAAACATTAGAAGCCTGAGTAAAGGATGCTGATGAAGAAGGATGAAGCTGAGCTTGTGCAAACTGTTGGCTAGAACCTACACTGGCATCCAAATACGCCTCTTCTGCCAAAGTCTGTTCAGTAATATTGGCCTCCTGCAAGGACTTCTGAAGAATATCAAAAGGCTGATCCTCACTAAGATCAGGTAAAGGAGAAGATACAAGTTCATCTTCAAGAAACTGAAGGCTACTGGACAGCTGCAGTCCATCACTAGGCCCCTCTCCAAGCTGACTGCTTACACCTTTTACAGATGACTTAGGATCAGTGTTCTGAAATGTAAAAAACAAAGAAATTAAATCACTTTTCAAAAATTGTAAGCTCTAAAATTTTTCCCCCATTATGATTCTTCTTGCAAACAAACTTCCCCTACAAAATTATATCCTTTGCATCGTATGTATATAAGGTGACATTCATCCCATACAGGGGGCCAGCACAAACATGTGCATCACTTACATCCCACTTAGGCCCTCATAATAGACTGCTGGGGGACACTCCTCTCACTTCTCAAATCTCTCAATCGCGCAGCACTTGGCTTTGGAGCTGCGCCGTCTCAAGAGAATGTGACATATGTTCTTGAGCTACCACCTTCCCTGTCCTCAAGCTCAAGCGCTGTATGGACCAGAGGGTAGAAGAAAGAAGGAGGGAAAAGACCTCCATTGTAACTGTATTCGTGGCAAGATTATAGTAGCAGCAGTAGTAGCAGGGAAGAGGTGGGAGAAAGCTGCTCTTTTGCTGGCTTCCTCTATCAAACAAGATCCTCTCATCTCCAAAATTCTGCCAGTATTTCTACAGTCACACAGATCAAACTAATGGCCACCTCATAAAGTTAAGGAACTAAGCTAAATCTTTATGTTTAAAAGAATTTTAGAAATAAAGCAGTAAGAAAAACAATGCTATAGAATTTCTGTTGTATGTTATTAAAAATATTATGGAGAACTATAAATGTTGAAACAGTAAATATCAAAGGACACCTTGAATGAAAAATTCTTCATATCTATAACCATAGTATTGTGATAAGGAAAATCGGAAGTTTCTTTTCTTGGGCCTATAGTCAATAAAATTTTCGTACAACAAAACTGTGCACAGGAACTCTAAGCAACACAGATGTCAGGTTTCTAAAGGAGGTTAGGAATGTCAAATTTAAATGGATATGGAACACTTAAAATAGCTAAGTTAGATATAGTTCACCTTTCCAAATTCCAAAATCTTATATCAATTATTCCAAAACAACACCCAATTTCTTTTTAAGCCAGGTTAAATGCAAAATAGGGATGCGAAATTATGAACAGGTTCATATTCTGAACCCTCACTCCTTGAAGATCAGCAGACATCTGTTTTCACCTCATCTAAACAGTGTGAAGATGCTGCAAGGCATGATTATCACACGCAATAAGCCCCCTATTTTAACTTCAGTTCCCCAAGCTTCATACTTACTTGTAATTTTAGCTATTATAGTTATTATAATTCAGTTATTATAGTTATTTATAATTTTACTCCAGTCTCCTCCTGATTCTATTTTATGAAATTGCATTTATGTTTTAGAACATTAAGAGACTGTTCTTGCAATTCAATAAAACATTTTCAATGTTTTGTAGAAAACTTCTTTACCTATATGTTAACAAAAGGAATGAAACTGGTACTTAAATGTCTTGATAACTGTATCTCATGAACACCTAAAACTACAAACCAGGTTCTAGACTGCACCTAGCTACCACCAAACAGAGCAAAAAGGAGGCACTAACTAGGGTTCTGTTAGGACTCCTGACTGTCAGCTTCCTGTGGAGAATCCTCTACTGTGTCTGTAAAGTGTCTCCAATAACTATGTTTTTACATTAGTCTTTTAGGCACCTCATCTCAGAAGCAGAATTCACAGTCCAAGCTGGAAATCTCACTTCCCTACATAAAGTATAAGGAACACTAGCTACATAAGAACAGGATTCATAGCAGAGAGCATATTTTATGGAGAGATCTCATCTAACACAATATAACAGAACATAAAATCCAGTCCAAAATCCTTCATATCTCTATAATTTAGAGGCCTCTTTCAGCTTCTATGTAATACTGCTATAGGCAATCAATATTCACAGTTTGAAACTCTCCTACTGGAATGAAGAATCCCAAGTTCCATTCCCAGGACTGTTTAACATATGAAAACACTTTTGTGTGCATAAATTGGAACTCAGGATCTTCCAAATTAGCAGCTGAATCTGCCCAGGTGTTAAGGAAAAAAACAAAACAAACAAACAAAAAAAACCCAGACACGTAACACCCTACTAATTTCAACAGGCATTTAGTGCCTCTGTAACTTTGTCTATCTGGTTACCAGCAACCAGAGTCTTACTCTCTCTGGCTCTGTGAATATGCCACTCTCTTACAGTGTGTAACAGGAAGGATGAAGAATTCATTGAACACAACCCAGCTAATACTGCAATGGTAGGAAACTTCTCTCACGAAAGGCAGAACAGAGACTGATGACAGCCCAAGCAAACAAATCAGCCGAGGTGGCATTACATCATTCAACTCGGGGGGGGGGAGAGCGGACACTGCCTCCTCTTCCTTCAGCCACTGTGTACACCGAGTTCAACCTTGTTTGTGATAGGTATTGGCTGGGTATGCTTATCAGCTGAGGCACTGAACTCTTGCAACCCTTAAAATGTGTATACTCTGCCACTGAAAGGCATGAGATGGGCATCAAGACACTCAATCCCATTCCATGGTAGCAATTCTGAATACACACAAAACCAGAACTTTCAGCATCTGCAAAATTTTTATTGGACAAAAAAAAAACAAAAAAAAAAAAACTCAGATGCCTTCCACTTTTCAGGTGTCTTAAGTTATAAACAGAGCCTATGAAACCATCCACCAAAGGGGCTTTGTAATTTAGAGGCTCCCTGTCCCTTCACAACGCACTGTAAGAATCTATCCATGCAATCTGTCATTCTTAAATCAGCACCATGATCCTAGCCACAGGAGGCAGGGAAGAGAAGATGGCATTGGTATTAGTTACAGAGATGCAAAGGATGAGAACAGAACTTGAGAGGAACAAGAGTTGGAGAGTGTAAGGGAGTAAGCAGCCCTAGGAACACACACTACAAAACTGCTGCTCTGATCCCATCTTCTAGATTATCTACTCACCAATTTCATACACCAGAAAACTCTTCTAGCATTCAAATGTTCTCGTTTCTCCCAGCCATTAATCCCTGCCCAACAATCCCATCTTCCCCAGCATCTCCCATTTCCTCTCAATTTACTCCAAAAGTTCACCTTCTGAAAATACACAAGAAACACACCCCCTACTCCCACCCACATACTCGTGCTTATTAGAAGAATCTCTGCAAAGAACAACTAGGAAGTCCAGTCTGTGGCAAATCCATGTCATATGTCACCCTTTTTTTTCCCCATAATCTTATCTTTCTTAGGAAGCCTCCTCAAAACTCACCTCTGCCATGCTGCATATAGGAAACTGCTGTCTGATAAAGGCTAGCCTGGTATCAACTTGTGACCACTGTTCCTGATCAGCTGAAAATTGGGTACACCCTATTATTGTTGGTACCCCATTTTCCCCACCATCATCCCAACCAGTTTATTTGTCACGTCTTGCATCCGTTAGCCTGTAAGCTCTGTGGAGAAGGGACTGTCACTCAATGTATATTTGTTCTACAATATGTAATAATAATGATGAAAGGAAAAGGGCAGGGTAAATACTTCAACCTTATAATACTGCTGCTAGAGAAAGCCACAAGGTCTCCACACAGGTATACAGTTTACAGGACTTATGTACGCCAATTAAAGTCCCTACACACCTACAGTATATCCACAAATCTGTTAGGAACATGGGATAAACATGCACAGTCAAGAAGACAGTAAAACAGAAATAGGAATTACTGGGAAAACCCTACTGTATGTATTCATATAACTGAATTGTGGGATGAAGAAGTCAATTAAAAAAATTTTTTTTTAAGAGATCACAGAAATGTGGGTTGGAGGGGACCTCTGGAAGTCATCTAGTCCAGCCTCCTGCTCAAAGCAGGACTATTGCCAACACTAGATCAGATCAGCCATGGTTCTGCCTAGTTGAGTCTTGAAAACCTCCAAGGAAGGAGATTTCACAGCCTCGCTGGGTAATTTGGCCCACTGCTGCAATACTTAGTCAAGAAAAAATACTGAAGACTACTTAGAGCACCTAATAAATTTTAAGTGACTTTTTAAAATCTTTCTTAAGGGTAAAAAGCTACATACACAACACTAACTAATTCACAGCATAGTGTGAATCAGGAAATTGTCAAGAGAAAATCCCTAATACTGGAGTTACAGGAAGAAAACATCCCAAGCTAGCTTTTCAGTCTAATGAACAAAAAATAACATTAATTCATTTTAAAAATTAATTGCTATCTGAGATTCTATTTAGACATAAGAAACAAAAATATCCTAACATACACAGGAAATGTATGAATGACTATAACCTTACGATTTTGAGTGSTACTATTTCTGTGAACACTAAAATGACAAGTCCAGTTCATTGGGTAGAGTTACACTAGAGAACGTTTACACTACTCAGCAAGTTGTTTTTGCATATTTGAGAAAAATGGCCCAAGAGTGCCATATATTTTTTGATTTAACTCCCCACTGAAAACCCACTGCTTAAAATAAAAAGCATGAGGTAGTTCTAGGTTAGCATTCAAAATTTTCATACAAAAAAGGTCAAAGCCCAAATCTACTTCATTCGGTCTTATAAAAAACAAATATAACTTTAACAGAGGCATGCATTCTCAACTAAAATATAATTTCTCTCCTGACTACTTACATTGGAGTTGGCGAAAATTGAATTTGAGTTGGCTACAGAATATTCTGCATTAGTCAAGTCTTCATTGCTCTGGTAAAACATAAAAATCATGTTTAAAAATAATGTAGTAGATAAAGTTTATGTATGTCCAATACATAGGAATGCTACTTACAGATTTACTACTAGGTCCATGTAGAAAATAATTCAGTGCCTGTGGGTCCCTTTAAAAAAAAAAAAAAAAAGTTATCACTTGAACAGCTCTTTCTGCTAATAAGGCTAATTTAACTGAGCCCAGTATTCTACTCGTACAAATCAGGTCTGCTTCACTGACTCCAATGCAAAGCTGAAAATTTACATCATCTCAGGATCTGTATTTCTTCACCACCATAATTCTTAAATGTTTATCACACTGTCATAGGGCCAAAGCAGTTCAAATAATAAACTATGTTCACCACAAAATCTCAGTTACATTCAACTTTACTTCCTTTTATGAAGATATTTCTCATATTTGCTTAAAATACATACTATTTTACGACAGCAGAGAGTACAAAACGTAAGGAAAATACTATCACCAAATAATAAGAAAACTAAAATCTGAACCATCTCTTCTACTGAGATCAGCTATAATACTCACCAGTTTAGTCAGTGTCTCAGTCAATTATACTTATACATCTTAATCTTTAACATCCAATAGAATAAGTATTGAAGATTCAAATAAATTAAATATACATTAATATGACTGCACATACAGACCTATTAAGATATATTCAATAGTTATGTTACACAGACTATTTTACTACAGCAGTGATACAGCATTTCCAAACACGCTCATTAGCATGAAGAGCAAAATGACATAGAGTTTTCTGATTTTAAAATAGCTTTATTGGTTAAAAATAATAAAACATGTTTGAGAAGCAGGAGCTTCCCATGTAAAAATATTAATTCCAAACATCTCATCTTCATTCTTGATCATCCTACAAAATAAAGAGGGAACAAGTTAAAGATCTTTCAGGTTTATAACTAGCCCAAACACACCTCTATGCCTGTTTTGTTTGTTTCATATATTTAAAAAAAAAAAAAAATCACAGATCTACTGAAGACATGTTAAACATAGAAACAGAGTCCTAARGGACTCTACAGCAGAATTTTGCTTACAATTTAAAAGTGGTTACATAGATTTTCAAATGAAAGTGTCATTTTCATAGTAGATTACACCAAATTTCAAGAATTAAGGAGAAAGATCTCAAGATCACATACAGGGATCTATCAGGCTTATGAGTTTTATTGTTACATAATCAAGCCATTTTATATATTCATCAGCTTTAAGTCATGAAAAATGCAATTAAAAATGACAAACACTTTATCACCTTACATATTGTCTTTAATAACTAGAGAATTTTAGAAGGCACTTACCAAAATCAAAGATCTGATGGAAAAACAGTCTTCCATTCTTCTAGATGCTTTAGACAGTAATTCCTGCAAGCAGCAGGAAGGGGACACAATTTTTTCATGCAAATGCTCATCTACATAGCATTTCTTTTCTGGATCACCTGTGAACTTGTACAAGGATCCTCATAACTCATGCTCCTGACGAAGCACTTAATTGTCCTATKCAATCAGTTGTTATTCTTTTGTTCCAAGCAGGATATAAGTATTCTCATTTTTAGGGCTACAGTCAGTGATCTTACACAGTATACTACATAGAATATAACTGCAAGCCATTACTGGCAACACTTTTGTTACATCAACGACATAGTAAAGCCCAAAATACAGCACTGTGTTTTGAGCTGGTATTTTGTTTTTTTCTGAAGTCAAAGCTCTCACTAGTTTTGCTGGAAGCTCTGAGTGCATAAGAAATGCAAAACATCATTTACTACATTTAAGATAGTATATAATTCATGTATGAAGTGGAGAAGATATTTCAGTAGCTGCTACGTGACTGATACCATATTGATTTTTGTCAGTCTGAATGAAGTACTGTATCTGGGATGTTCAATTTCTTCTTAGGCTTTAAATGCATTAAAGCAGATCATCTGTTCTTGAATACTCGATATGAGCATTAGCCAAAGGTAAGTAACTTTGGCACATGTAAAATCCACAAAATTCTTGCTTGTGCTGCAGCTTACCTAATTATTATTTAATGAGATTCTCATATGGAATTTATTATAAAGCTGTAAGCAAATGTGTTATGGAAATAATTCAAACAAATAGGACCATAAGCTTCTTTGATTGTATCTGAAAACCCCCGTTAATTAAAAGCAAGGACCTCTGAGCAAAACACTGATGAATCCTTGTTTGTTGCTGATAATTAACATTAATAGATAGCAATTTTATTCTTGTAACATTTTTATGAAAATGCATATTAATAGAAATTAAACATTTTTAATAGAGAAACAAACCATAATTTTACGTTTTCCTTTAAAATACAAGCACAGTGGTTACAAAGTTTCTATCACTTCTACTCCAAAAGCTGAGGTCTTCTATTTATCAAAAAAAATAATAATTCTTTTCAATGAACTTTTTAAACAACACCCTTAGTAATGTGTCTCAACACTGACCTGGTATTACCCCAGCTGAAAAGAGAATCCATCCTCCATGCATACTCACTCCTTACCCTCCCTTGAGCAGAATGCCAGCAAGTGGACTGTCAGTCAGCATAAACTGGGATAGAAGTTTTTGTCATGTATATGTCTCCACATGAAGAAACAGAAGCATAACTACTCATTTCATTTGCACGACACCTAATCTTGAGATGATACTGGGGAAAAAATCACCTTCTGGCAGATAATTTTGCAAAATGGTTTTTCCTAACTTCTCTGAAAGAATTGCTTAAGGAAAACTTACCCAATAAGATCAAGGAGACAGGATTCATCGTCATCATCATCCATGACAACTAAAGCAAAAAGGGAGAGGATGGATATTTGATCCATATCAGACAGAAGATTGCTTTCCACAGTAAAACAATTTTTAGAGTATCTCAATGATTTTTATTAACTTATGGGAGTTGACAGGTGTTCACTCTTGGCAAAGTTCTTAAATTAACAAGCATTTTTTACTGAGATCCATATACATTCCAAACATTTATCTCACAGCCAAATTCAACCATGTGTAATGATCTACAAAATTCCATTTGAGGTTCTAACCTGTAATTATTCAGGTACTTAAAATTGGAGAAAGACAAATGCTTAACCAAACTGATTGAACAGAACTTTAACAACTAAAAAAGAAGTGAAAAATCAACACTGAATGCTATCTCAAGATTCCCATTAAAATGCTTCCATGGGAATTTATGTTTAGCCTGACAACTATTCCCAGTGAGGGTACACATGAACACTACAGAAACTACAACAAAGTCTTCAGAATTATTGGCTTTATTATTGACCAGCCAAAAAGATAAACAAATTTAGGTTAGTATGACGACTCTGCCCTTACAGTCTAGAAACAAAACTATACCCGATATAAATCGCAAAGCACTAAAAAGGACACGATTATTCTAGCACATGCTTCTTAACTATTGCCAGTCACTGATACACCCAACTTTCAGTTTCTCCTCAATAATATTCAGACATGTATTACAGCAAATTTGTGATTAATAGTAAGAAAAAACGCCTTAAAAAAAGAGTGGCAGGGAATTCATTTGCATTACCCAAACTGAATGTAAGCATCCATTCATTGGATGCAGAGCATTTTTAAACTCACAATATTATAGTCACCTACTCTGCTATTCACCGCTTACTCAGTTTGGTACTAGCTGTATAAAGCGTGTTCATCACTTTTTCCTCTGATTGCTGTTTCCTCTAGGCTTCAATTTGCACAATCCTGGTTCTCCTGCTCACCGTAAGTCTCAGAATTTCATCTGAGAGTTCTGTAACACTTTCTCCCTTTTTCCTGTCAGTAACTCTCAGGACCTCTTTGTGCTCCCTTATCTTCTCTGCAGAGATCCCATCTAATCCCACCAGTTAAATTATCAATCCATGCCAGCATTTCCTAAACCTATGTCTCTGTATGCTGACTTCCACTTAGTTATACAATCTCATCTTCACAATACCTTAGAATCAAACCAAACTGATCTCTCCACATTCCATGCTTATTCTTTTTTTCTCTACTTTCCTAAAAAGGCTGTTATATTTATCACTCAAATTTATTAATGTAGTTTTGGCTTTAATTCATTTCACTCCATCTCTTCTAATATCCCCTCTTTTACCAAGTTCTGTAACTTCTTGCGAAATAGAAACTTTTACTCTCCTTGACCAGCTTCATATGAGCTTCAGGATCACTCTCTTACTGATCTCCGTAATGATGGAAGATGATAAAGGGATTGGAGTGTCTGTTACACATGGAGAGGCTAAGAGAGCTGGGATTGTTTAGCCTCAAGAAGAGAGGGCTGGGGGGGGGTGTCTTATCAATGTGTATAAATACTTGATGGGGGATAGGGGGAGTAAAGAAGATTGAGACAGACTCTTTTCAGTGGTATTCAGTGAATGAACAAGAGGCAATGAGCACAAATCAAAATACAAGAAAATCAATTTAAACATAAGAAAAAAATTTTTACTGTGAGGGTGATCAACACTAGAACAGGTTGCCCAGAGAGATTATGGAGTCTCCATCTTTGGAGATATTCAAAACCCAATGGTACATGGTCCTGGGCAATCTGCTCTAACTGATCCTGCGGGGGGCAATAGAAAAGCTCCAAAGGTCTCTTCCAGCCTCAACTGTTCTGTGATTCTTCATGATTCTGTAATCTTTTTCATGCCCTTTTTCTATAACTCATCAATTCTGACACCGGTTTACCCTTTAGACTAGCAGAGGGTACCCTGTCATCTATACGGCATAGCTTCATTCAGGTTTTTCTTCAATCCCCTGTGCTGTAGCTTACAGAGAGGGTGAAGCAAGACCAGAGAATACGTCACCATAAGGAGCCCTCACTATCACCTCTCTGGGATAACAGCAAGAACGGGAAAACAAATCATGGCTACAGAGAACTATTTCAAACGTTAGACTAAATCAGCATTCGTGATGTGATTCTGCATTGTGAGAAAAATAATTTCTCCCTTGATTCAGTAGCACATCTGCTCACTATTGGATACAGCTACCAGCATGAATAGTGGTCTTGCAACTGAATTCTAGGTAAATTACAACATGACATTTTATGATGTCATTAAATTTCAATGTAAATGTGCATTAGTAAAAACAAATTAAGTGATCTGCATTCTGCTTTAACTGCACTGTTAGCACTACTTACAGAAAGCTGTTATTTCCTCTAACAGACAAACAGCATATCCACCTCTCAAGAACAGGTTTCAAAGACACCTAACAAAAAAAAGAAACCCCCAAAAAACAAACCAATTCTACTGAAGGTCAACAGGATCTGTATCTTCATACTGCATGCCTACTTTTGAAAATCCCATCATATGCTACTATGACAATACTGACATTGCTATTTAAAAAAAAAGAAAAGAGGCAGTAAAATGTCTTTGCTTTACCAAACAAAAAATTCTCTGGGACTACACACTAAAGAGCGAATGCTATGGAAAAGTCCAAGAGACTGCAGAATTTTGCTCAATTAGTATTCGTATGGGTGTTAAAACTACTAACACACATTAGCTGAACTTGGTAAGCTCATCGAACTCTTGAAAACCTGCAGATTACAATCAGAAGAAAAGAACAAACAGCACAAAAAATGCCAAGGAGATAAAATCCTAATGGCAACACGTATTGTCCACTACTCAGCCCTTTAGCTAAACATCTAGTTGACTTGACTGGAAAAAATAATTTATTGATACATTTTTCTCATTCCACAAGTATTTCATATGAAAAATCTAGCAACATACTGTAGCCTCCTACCACTGTACAACAGACAACATAAAATGAAGAAAACATACTATGCATTTTTGGGAAATGCCAAGAACCACAACCAGTCCCTCCAGAAGAGCAATTTTCCTAACAAGCAAGAAAATAAAATCCCCTGAGAGTTCCCATCTCACAGTCTTTTCAGCAGTTACTAAGAGGAAATCTCTTTATATGATTTTGCACCAGCAGGTGAAATAATGCCCAAGTAACTCCTCCTAAAACAAGAAGCCTTTACCCAATATGTCATAAAAGACTTTTAGCTTTTGTGTTTGCTCTTAATAGAGGAAAAACTCTAGGCAGATGTAACATCCCTCAGAAATATAAATACAGAGGCTTTGTAAGGCGCGTATAGCAGAGGAGCTATAACATTGTACAAAACTTAATTCTTAAATGTCTATCGTGTCTTTTGTTATCAGGAAGAAACAGATTGTGTAATAATAGACCTTTACACAAACAGTATATTCATCTGGGTTTCTTCATTTTTGACTATGGTGTGGGGTCCATGATTTCACAGTTCCACATAGAAAAAGAATCCATAAAAAAAATTAACAAAACCAAAGACAATATCCACAGAACCAGATGCAAAGTGTCAATGCAAGCTATCTGGTTTAGGAACTTATGTTTTTCTTCGTGCTTTAACAAAATTCTCAAAAACACTAGCGGAGTTCTCTATGCATATGAAAAAAGAAATATGCCAAAAGTAGTATGTTTTTTAATTCTGGCTTACCAAAGAGTTAATCTGTAGAAAGCTACTACTGAAAGTTTTTATATAG
Organism: Apteryx rowi; assembly: GCF_003343035.1. Classification (NCBI taxonomy): domain Eukaryota; kingdom Metazoa; phylum Chordata; class Aves; order Apterygiformes; family Apterygidae; genus Apteryx; species Apteryx rowi. The sequence continues at coordinate 1,613,687 of NW_020449863.1, read as the reverse complement.
ATGATCAACATAACATCACAGAGCCAAGAACACACCTACTGGATACATATCTCTTGCTGTGTTCAAAAGTTGTTCTGGTCAGCATCCACAGTCTAACGGGCTATATACTCCCGCACGTTGAAATCTGAAAATAAAGCTACAGCAAATTCTTATTACCACCATCTCAAAATCCCCAAATAATAGCTATACAACTTTATACTAACCCAATGCTGTATTGCATTGCTTTTGTGAAATACCACAGAACCAATATGCAACTTAAACAGCACACATAGGGGTACGTGGTCTGTAAAAAGAATAATCACGTTTACACCAAGCCACATAAACTCACTACCTATTTAGACTAAATTTTATTCTCGTTTCAGTGTGCATACCCAAATTCTATATAACCATGTAACTGTAAATTTGGATCTTTTTAACTGATACAGATTTTCAATGGTGATTATTGTTCTATTAACTTGAGGACAGCAATGAAAGAGGTACACAGCCAGATTCAGCCCTTGTACACCCAAAAGCAACTACCCATTCAGGCTATTTATAAAGAGGGCAACTTTAGCAACACGTAAACTTGACTAAGATATACAAATATTCATTTAAAGGTGTGTTAATAAATGCAAGCCTACACTGTATAATTTTCACATCATGTTTTCTATAACACAAATTGTTGGCAAATTTTAACTTAGAAATGCTGATTATTTAAACACAGAACTTTCATGTCTGCTGGTTTTCTTGCCACAGACTATCCTTTTAGTCTTTTTATACACAAGTTACACAATATACTGAGCCAAATTCATGATTTATGTATGAAATGCGTATAAACCGTATTATCCCAAGAAAGTGTGAAATTAAAACTAGACGCAATGAGTAGGAACTGGAAGATTAGGTACATAATCTAGACTCCCACAGATTGACTCACTTCTAGATTTGGACCCAAACCAAGGTCAAGCTTCAGATGGAAGCCACCATAATGGCTGTAAGGGAGCAGTGCAGGCTGGCTGCTCCCTAAGGGATGGGGAGCCAGGAGCTGAGCAGGGTAACATGGCCTGGGCAAGGCAGGAGTCTCACCAGCCAGGGCCTGTCCCACCACCCCTGACTGAGGTGAGCAGGGGAGGCCTGGGGCAGGGAGCAGACAGGTTCATGCAAGGGTCTGGATCACCAGGCAAGCTCGTGATGATGAGGCAGGTCGGAGGTGAAGCCAGGAAAGTCAATCCACAAGCCAGGGTCAGTATCAGGATCAGGTCTGGTGAAGGTAACCAGAGTCAGACACAGCCTAGTTCATCAGGCAGGTCCACAGTGACACGACAGGTCCAAGGACAGGCCAGGAAGTCGGTCTGTGGGTGAGGGTCCAGAGCAGCAGGGTCCATGGCCAGACAGGGGCATGGCTGTGGAGAAGCTGGAGACCAGCACTGCGACAATATCGCTGGGGCAGGGACCGACAGCCCCTGGGCTGAAACGGGGGCCTGGGCCTGGGCAGGGTGCAGGAGGACCCGGGGAGGCTGGTCTGGGCCAATAAGGCCTGTTAGTGTATTCAGGGCCCTGACAACGGCCCAAGCTAGAGTCAGTTGGGGGAAAACATCCATTTGCAAGAGCCATAAGACCCTGTGGAGAGCTGTTACAATATAGCATAACAAACACCTAATTATCATCAACACTGTTCAACAGTGTCTTTTTTAAAAACATAAAAAATTCCAGTTAGTGCATCTAGGCCAAATGCCGCTCTGCTGATATATCCAACTAACTCAAAGGAGTACTCTTCATTTACAACAGGACAATCCTTACTAATTAATCACAACCCAGTACAGATACTCCCTGTAACCTTTTTATTATTATCAAGGCCTCTATTATTTTATTTCATACCCTTCTTACTGCTCTGGAGAAAAGTGAAGGCAGCACATACTTCAACTTGGGTCACATGCACACGAGGAAGCAACACTGCCTATCCCCTTTTGGGAAAGAAACAGCCCCTCTTCATCACATGCTGCTGAAGAATACAAGACAAGGCCCTAGGGAATAAACCTGACAACGGAATACGGAACTAGCAAAGGGAAAGAGCAGAAATGTACTGGTCCTGAAGTCAGTTGAACTCCAAATGTATTTGTAATCGAAAGGGTTGGGGGGTTTTTTGTTGGGTTTTTTTTTTTTTAAGAAAGAATAATTTATCCATGCACTGAGGTAATGTGAGACTGACTCAAGAAAACACAACGAACATTAGCACATTCTTAATAGTGAGGGAGGGCATTACACACACCTTTAAACTATTTTTCTCGATCTTCATAATTTCCTTTTCTCCTAGCCCCTTTCTAAACTGACTGATACTGTACAATTACTATATACATTACAGGCATTAAATTTCTTGCTGTCACATTCTAAAACAATCTGGGATTGATTCAGCACTGAACCTTATTTTACACATGAAATGACAATTTTGAACTCACGTTTTTTCTAAACATCTTAATCAGTGACACACTGATAATCTTTGACTAAATTCACTTGCACAGAAACATTCTCCTTTTATGCAACATGTATTCACATACTTGCATTAAAACAACTTCACTGTGACTACAACTTTGCTGTGACTTCATACAGAAACAGTAGCATCAAAACATATTAATGTGTAACAATCTAATTGGAGCCATCATTCCTAGAGTGGTCAGACATGCAAGAACTTTTGCAATTCCTCCTAGTCTCAGGGGAAAAAAAATCCACAACCAACAGAAAGAGGGGAAAATTTAGAAGACTGGGACAAAAACTACCATTTCATCTGCTGAAACATGTATTTATTCTTGGCTTTACCACAAAGCTGAATGTTACTGCTTTGATCCAGGAGCAGACAAGCATGCAGGAGGGAAACCAGGGTCACTGTCAGCTTGCCCAAGCCCCTTCCAGTACAGAAACCCAGTTTTATCATCTGATATTCTCTAGTATCCCAACACAGCTATGCAGGCCAATACTCTGAGGGACTGCTGATATCCAGCCTTAAGGCCTCTACCTTCTTTTGAACACTCTAACCCAGTATAAAGTGCAGGCCAACAAAAAGAGGAAAAGAGCAGTCCTGCTCCTCTCTTTTCCAATTTCACTGAGTTAACTGTAGGCTTTGTACAGTAACCAGGAAGAGAAAACGCGACCTGATAAAAAATATTGATTGGTTTTCAACTTGGATTAGCTTCCTGATTTGGCTCTGGCTTGCCATAGGGTTACAAGAATGGTAGTTTCAGCATAATAGAGGAGATAGGAATGAGTGGTCTGAGTAATTTAGAGGGGAGGAGATCAGCATTTCTGTCTGCTTAAAGCAACTGTTCAATCACAGCCTCACACGTACAGTTAATACAGCCACCATTCTCACATTAGCTAGAGCATAGCCAGGAAGCTGATGGAAGTGACTGTTCTCCTCTATTCAGCAATTGTGAGGTCCATTCTGAAATACTGCGTCCAGTTTTAGTTCCCTCGCTTTAAGAGGGATATAGACAGATGGGCAAGAGTCCAGTAGAGTGCCAATAAAATGGTTAAGGGTCTGGAGCACATGACATTTGAAGAAGCCTGAGGAAACTCCATTTCTTTAGTCTGGAAAACAGATGGCTAAACAAGATTAACTACAGTCTTCCGCTAGCTAAAGGGGGGTGCTAAGACAAGCAGAGCCAGACTCTTCTCAGCAGTACACAGCAGAAGGGCAAGAGGCAACAGTTACAAGTTGCAACACAGGAAATTTCAATCGGATATAAGGAAAACAGTTAGATAGATATAAGGAAAAAAAGTTCACAAACATGAATGCATAAGCATTAATGCTGCAGAATCTTTGGAAATTTGCACATTGCTATTTGAGTTTTGAAACCTTTTCTAATTCTGAAACTAGCCCTGCTTACAGCAGGGGATAGGACTACATAACCTCTAATGGTCCTCTAAAGCTAAATAATTCCATAACTCTGTGTACAAAGAAAGGAAAATATATTGCAATTCTATGATGAAAGCAACTGCTTTCATCACCGTGCTATGCAAACCAGAGTATTACATAGCACATGCAGGGTCTACAACCTGCGCAGTCATTAAAATTGGGTTTGTCCTGAAACAGTCAAACCATTTACAGATATTTCATATATGTATACATTATTTATATAATTTCAAAAACAGAAACAATGAATGTGATCATTTAAAAAAAAAAAAAAGCATATAGTCATGAAGAAACTTGAACCCCAAGAAAGTTTAAATGCTTAAGTGACTGTTTACAAGACCCAGCTTATATGTTGGTGGTGGTAAGGAATAGACAAGATAAGCATTTATCCTGTGTCTACATTTCTAAAACATCTATAGTTCTGCAGAACCTACGAAGATTCCACACACGATCCTGAGTAGCTACCAAAAAGGATACCTTCCTCAGAAACTGATGCCAGTTATTTTGATAGCTTTCACTATTATACTAGATATTTAGTCAAAACTACTGTAAATACCAAATTTCAAATTCACTCGAATTATATTCAGATTTGTCACAAAAGAATTAGTTTGTTTTCACTGAAGTCATTCATATCTTCATGCACAACTTCATATACAAAGCAGTAAAATATTATTTTTGCATTTTTAGAAAGCCTAGGATAGTGGCTACTTTAGATAAGCAATGTTTAGAGCAGTAATTCCTAAAAGTCTGATATAACTGGCATCCAAACTTGGTAACCCAAAAGGAAATAAATTATCTGCAAAATCTGTGTAAAAATCTACAAAGTTACAAATTCAGTGCAGCAACATAGTATCGGTTCCTGACTGGCAGCATGCTAGTCCATGACTTTTCACTATGAAAAGTGACCTTTGGAACTCTGTTTTCAAACAAGGAAATGATAGCTATAACGACCGCTTTTTAGTGGGAGATGATCCAACGAAACACGGTAACATACTTAGTACCTAAGCAACACTCTGTAAGTTATGATATGCCTCCTAAATCTCACCAGTTTCAGTAAGACTTTGTCCAATCAGAAAAACTCTAAAGAAACCTTTATTGTGATTCATAATATAACCAAAATATCAAATCATCTGAACCATTCTGTGGTTTTACACCGTTTTCCAGGATTTTAATCTACAGTACTAACACTAATAACAATTCCACTATGGAAAATCCTGAGAAATAAACTGTCACTGTAACAGTAATAATTGCCAGTTACAAAAATAGAAGAAATCAGAATTACTGTAATATTCACCATAGTGAACTGTACTGCAATGAACTAAACATACTATTTCAACATCAAATTTATGACACTTTTATCCCTCATTTTGAATATAGATAAAAGATAACTCTATTAAGAGGAAGTATAACAAAACAGAGAACGCTCCTTAAACCATATCAAAGAAGCAGACGACGGCATTAAGACTGATCCTACACTGACTGCAGAAACAGAATCCCCAGAGTGAAATCTTGCCATAACACAAGTTCCCTACAAGATGTCCATTAAGTTTAATAGTGCCAAAATTTATGCTCAGTGTGTTTAACTAGGAAAAAAGTTATCATTTTATCACATATTAGCTAATGTGTATCATCTAAGCAGTACTCACTTCAAGTTGGCAATGCGTCCTGTTACCTTGTCTATATCAGGGATTTACTATGTCAGTTATCACTTCAGGTTCCTAATGAACAAGAAGGCCTGAGATTAATTGAAGGGAACTTACCTGTACAAGGACTGCAGAATCTTGCTTGTATTCTCTGCAATACAGGAGTGTAAAAAAGGAGTGTAAATTCAAACCCTTATTAGCGATAATTTTGTTTTTAAATTTCAAGTTCATACTACTTTTGAACAATCTAAGATCTGACCAACAGGTAGTACCAAATTCCTGTAACTAACCGAGAAGGTGTTTTATGATCAGCTTGGAGTTGCTCGCCACATCCAGTTTTTTCATTTTTAAGAACTAAGTTTTACAAAAATGGAATACAAAAAAAGATTATTAAGAGATACTTATTAGTATCATGTAGCAGAACTACATGTAGCAGAATAATGGCACAACAGTCAACAGAGAAGAGGTAAATACTGCAGAATTTGACTGGAAATGAAATTGCTAGTCACAAATTTTATTTGGGTAAAAATACAGAAGACAGTTAACAAAAAGCTCTCATTTTAAGACAACAGGAGTAAGAAAGCAGTATTAATTTTTAAAATGTACTTTGTAAAGCAAAGGGCTCAACTTCTCACTTGTAAACCACACTGGGCT
>NW_020449863.1:1590301-1607452 GCF_003343035.1 Apteryx rowi | reverse complement strand
AAAAAAAAAAAAAAAAAAAAAAAAAAAAAACTATTGTATAGTTTCAAATCGTATCATGAATTGTACTCTAAAAAAAGAGCTAACAGTAATAAATTTGGGATTTCAAATTAGTAACAGAACTTGTGTGAACTTTCTCTATAATGAAAATGCATTTCCATCCTCAGATTCTAAACTTGAGTAGTGTTTTTAAGATGAACTTACAATGTCTGAAATCAACTACGGAATTCTCAATTTAAGCATCAGTATTCTCAAAGACTTTCTGTATGCGATAGGTACAAGAAGAAATTTGTAATTTAATTACTTGGAAAAATTATGCAGAACCTCTCTTTATGAAAAAATGTTTAAAAAGAAGAGACAGAGAGAGGGATGGGAACTACTCTGGAATTAGATAAAGAGCTACAACCACTTAGTAAACATACAAGTGCTACAACAGTATGCATCTCAATGGATTCTGAGACTTGGCAGGAGACGGGCACCTAGGAAGACAGGGTCCTGATACAATTTTTACATACCAGCTCCACATGCAGAAGGGCAAATAAAAATTACACACTAAAGCACAGACAACCCTCAACAGACTGTTCATCCATTCGTTAAATCTGATTTCCATTAATATAGCATATAAAACTGATTCTTTATTTAAACTGAGTTTGGCAAAAGTATTCCTAATTTATCAAGCTTCCAAAAACTATAGTCATATTTTAATGTATTAAGAATAAAATGGAAATTGGCACTTCAGTTGTTAATAGTATATGTGTTAGTGAAAGTCATCTAACTACAGACAAGCACACTGAGATCTGTGAACTCCCAGGGCAAACTGGTTTCCCACCACACACTTTACATACTGAGAACTGAATTTTTTAATTTGTGCAATAAAATTTTCCCCATTGAACATAGAGCTCTTTGTGGGCAGGCCAACATTTTTACAAGACTTCCATCTACAAGTAGGTTCTTGAAATCACCCAGAAAATCCAGAATAACTCCGTCTGGAGGTCAGGATGCTTACCTACCATGTGGAATTCACCAGGCTCAACACTCAGCTCAGCCCATTTCCCAAATGGTGACTACCCTTATGAGCAGCTACTGCCTATTCTGGGCTCTGTCTTCTGTTTAAACTGCTCCACCACATACATAATTCTTGGGGAATCTCAGTATTCACAGAACATTTTGAAAGGAAAAGAAGGAGGGGTAATCTCAAAAAAGGTGGTTAAAACAGAAATGTTTTCCTGCCCAAAGCTAGTTAGATGTTCTTAAGTACTTCTAGAAAACTACTATATGCAATAACACAAGTTATTAGAATGTTATTTGTGCAACACAGTGGTTTAAGTAATGTCTTGCATCAGTTCTTCAGATGCTTTTACCTGATGTCTAGTACAGAATACCTGCATGTCATGCTTTTTATTCCTTGCATATAATTTTCAAAGATTCTAAAAAGAGAAAATACATACGCAGTCCCAGAATGTGACTTCCTTATGAACTGATCATTCCTCAATTAATCTGTAAACCAATGCCCAGTTAATACCTTTTTAATACCACTCTAGTCAATACTAGTTTAAAAAACCCACAATGCTGGTACCTTGCCACAGGCATGATACATAAGCAAGTATCATCTAACACTTTATTCCTGCCAATAGCTAAAGCTGAAAAGAGCTTTATATCCTTTTAGTTATCATGTTCAAGAAGTCATCTAAAATTTGAATATGATGAATTGGCAGACGGTAACTAATTCAACAGTGCAGTCTATACCACTGCTCCAAAAATAAAAATCCTCCATGCTGCCAATCTTCTCCTTGTTGAAGCCAATGTCTTGCTGAAGCCAATGGAGATTTTGCCACCTAGTTCAGTGGGACCAAGATTTTTTCTCTAGTCAACACGTCTCTCAGTAAATTCAACCTTCAACACCAGATTGAATTTCCACATTCAGATCAAGTTCACAATAAAATCAATGCAAGTTCCCCCCAAAAAAGTTACACGATCAGCCCTTGCAAAAAGTCTCTTGGAATTAAGTTAAAAATTTCTTCCTGGACCTCTCCCCACCTTCTTCTTCCCCACCCTTTCTTAATACCTTCCATGAAAGGAAAGCTACTGAATTAAGTTTTAAAAGAGAGAGACCACCTTCTTTCTTTCCTTTTTTGGTAAACACTCCCTTATTCAAACTAACATCCAAAATAGTTCTAGAAGATTTTAAAACCACTGTAAGGAAGAATTTCCAGGAATAGAAGACTCACATTGTCAGCTGATGCTAATTAATCTTGTTAATTCTTATTTTGTCTGCAAACTCAGCAATTCTCAATCAAAACAAAAATAATACACACACAGCAAATGAGTTTTTCATAATGAAAATGGGCTAATCAACATTAGAAAATATACACATTCATTTAACTATGCAATTCTTCTGAAAATACACCATAAAGGTTGCAGTGTGCATGCATACAAGGGCTTTACTGATATTTATTCCAGCTTTCACACTAGAACAGCTGTAGTCTAGAAACAATGCTACTACACTACGTATATTTTACTGCTTTACCTCTACTGAAGAGAGCAAAACATCCTTGTTTTTGCAGACCATCCCCCATGTCTATACTGGAGAGCGTAATTCAGCACAGGAAACCTTTCAAGCAGAGATGCAGTTTATTCCAGCAGCAGAACTACTAGAGTTAATTATGACAACTCTCAGAACAGAATGAGCTATATTATCAAGAAGGTTCTCATGCCTGGATTCTATCTATCACGTTAGAGGCCATTCTTTCATGCTCCCATTGCTAAATCTACATTAAAAAGCACCAACCATTAGACTTATCACAAGCCTAATGTAGCATGAAAAAGCATGATCATTGACCATTAGAGCCACATTATAAAATATAACTGCAGTTATGTGGATACAACTTTTTTTCTGGAACTGAGGTGGAAATATACAGCAAAATTCTGAAAATACACCCACAGTACAATGCCCAAGTAGCATACCAACTCGTCCATACTGACAAAGCTCTTCAACTCTAGACTAAGGACTAATCTATGTTTCAAAGCTTTATGGATAGAAAAAGTGTCCTTAGAGGAAATGCAGCTTCTACTAGACTAGCAGGACTGTTCCCCCCCCCCCCAGTATAACTGAGCTATGAATGCTACTGAAAAAGAGCAGCGGGGGGGGCAGAGACAGAGAAAACTGCAATCTATACGGTGATGTAAATATTAAGATACAGCAAAACTATCTTTGTCAAGTGTGTGGTAACTGTAGCACTGACCTGCCTTAAGGCCACACATACACTGAAAGCACTATCAAATCAAGAATACAGGTACAATACACTAGCCAAGTGCTCACAGCATGAATTCAGCAGAAGACATTTATATTAGTATCATCCTAGCGAATAAGCTGAGGTGCACCCCTAAAACACAACTGGGCCAGCCTATCAACATGGTGAGTTTCTGCACTTCTGAATCAATAAAAACAACCTAAGAGAAATACCGAGTACTACTCTCAAAAATACAAGAAGAAGGAAAAAACTTTTAAGCTCAGACCTGACCAAAGGAGTATATCTAAAAAGAATAAAACTAGTATATTTAAATTCTACCCTCCAAACATCTGAACTCAAATAAAAATGCATTTTGCTTTAATGTGTGCAGGTCAGGGCAAAGAGTATGTATTACTGGTCATTTTTATTACACTTTTTGTCATTTATTCATTATTTTTATGAATTAATGAAAAATCCACAAGGAATCTGCCAGCCATTAGTGCATATTAGCGAAATTTTATTGTAAATATACATAAACATTAAAAAAAAAAAACTCATACCTTGCAACCCAAGACCACTGCTAGCAATAATACAAAATAATAGCTTCAAGGAAGGGCAAATTTCATGTATTAAAAGGTTTTCTGAAATACGTGAATACCATACTCCACACGCGATAGACTTTAAGTAATTGGTAAGAGTTTTTGTCACCTGCATCAGTTGTTTAAAAAACTAAAACAATAATGTTGCTCTCCAGAAAGACTTTAGAGAAGTTTATATCCAGAGATTTTTTTCCAAATATATTAAATAAACAAAAATGTTTATTTCACTAGAAATGTAGTTTAAAACTCTTCAACATTAACTGGCAAAGAACTTAAAAGGCCTTAAAAGTAATCCCAAATAATAAAACCTGCCACTTCCTTCAGGAATGAGTAAGAGGCATGGGGAAAGCCCTCCAATGATGTGTCAAAAAGCATAAATGAGAATTCAACAAGCATTCCGCACTCCTTAAGGGGTCAGCATGAGTTGGTTTGGCAGCATACTTGCTGTTCCTGAATTCAGACATTGTTGGTATCAAACTCGAGCATCAAGAGCACAGGTCAGATTATACAGAAATGGTCAAAAAATTGAGGGGTCTTGATCAAAAAAAATATAAGACAATTTTCGGTGCTCTCCCTAAAAAACACACAGCACCAAAACAAAACCTAAAGTGCCTATTAAAATGGAGCCGTGAAGTTTAAACCATTTGGAAGAAAAATTATTTTATGTGGAATAAAAACTCATCATGAAAAGGTATCAGCCCAAGCAAGCAAAAAAAAAAAAAAAAGAGCCTACCAGAAGAGCAACAGCAACAGGAGTAATGTGCTCAGCCACCAAGAAGTTATTCACCCTTGAATTCTGCAAAGATTTTTAAGGGTATTGAAGGCTCCTTAGTACTCTAATGATGATTATTTTGTCATATGTGTTACACTAGAACACTGTTTAAAGATAGGTTTCTTCTTTACTGGTATGTCATAATTTTTGGTTATCAGATCATTCAGTGGAAGAGGATGTTCTTTCAAACCTACTTTTTCCCCTTCTTCAACTGTGGATGCATACTCTGTCAAAAAAACAGACCTTAGAGGTGTATATAAACAAGACGTAAACTCATGCTTACAGGCTTAAAAACTAGGGGCCCAGGCCCACTCAGGCCTCTGGAACAAATTAAGTAAGTTTAATAGCTCACAGGATCATGACCCAGGGTTACTCAAGGGATGCAGGAAGTCTGAAAATGAACAGATTCAACATAACAGATTTAATGGGGCTCCTTCCTGAAACATCCTTTGCCTGAAAGACTCTACCCTCCTTTTTCATTCCCCTGGAAACAAAGAAAGAACCCTCTCTCCGCAAAGCACACAGAAAAAAAAAAATCTCTTACATCGATTTCCTAAAGAAAAATACAGAACTCGAGAGTTCAGGGACAGGATTTCTCRGACCGACGGGGTAACATTTCAGACACACAGAGAGAAGAAATGGCTCGGGAGAGGTGCGGCGGCAACGCCCCGCACGGCGCAGTCACAGCAGAAAGGACCTTAAAATGGCGCCCGTGGGGGAGGAGAGTCACAGTGAAACTGCGCAACAAACGCTGGCAGGAAGCCAGACAGCGCCATCTTCCCTACTCTCTCCCACACGCACCCGGACCTGCACGGCAAACGCTCGCAGCCAAGCCCAGCGCAGCCAGAGCGACCGCTGGAGGACCTCTCCCCTCTCCTTTCAAATCCTTTTTAATTTTAACATTATTAGACCCCGAAAAGACGAGAAGAATCGGGGCGATGGAAGCGGAGAATCAGGGAAAGCAAAGGCCTCAAAATCTCATTCTTTCCTTACCCCAGTGGTGCTCTAATAACAGTTTTAAATAAATACAAATATGTCCTCTATAAGTCGTTTGATTTAGTTCGTTTTTTTTAAAAACATAGATAGATCTGTCTTCTGCCATAATCCGCAGTTCGTGAATTTTGCAACTAATGTCAAAAGCAACTTAAAAGGCACTTAAACACCCCCCATAACCCAATAAAAGTGAACTGAGTACTTCAGCAAATCCCCTAAACAACCCACCAACTACTGTTTTTTTTAGCCACAAGTAAAAAACGATATTTATAAAACATTGTTTTGAATATGGAAAATAATCCGATAGCACAAAGAAGCAGATTCACACCCACTCTAAAGGAAAACCAAACGGGTTACTCCAGAAAGAGTCGGTTTATTGTTATGCTTTAAATAGAGTCACTACAGTTAAATATTCTCTCTCCAAAAGGAACAACAACAAAAAAAAAGCACATCGAAAAACTTGGTTCTGAAGAGGAGAAAAAAGCGCATTAGCCCAAACCTACCGCCCAAGAATTTCGCGCACACACAAAAAGGAGCGCCGTTTCCATTCCTTGTTTAAAAGCGTGAAGCACAGAGCAATTCAGAGGAAATTGCAAATAAAGAATCAAACAAATCAAATCAAATCTAGTGGCGACACTGAAAACGAGGAAACGAGTGAAAAATAAATCCCCAGCAGGCACAAATCTGAGACACAAGCTCAAAGAAATGACAAGATTAGGGTGGTGGCAAGTGGAGGGGGGAAAGGAAAAAATTAAGCCAGGAGTGAAAAAGAAAAAAAGAAAAGAAAAATCCTTCCCAGCTCCACAGTCAGGAAAGAGACGAAGTGTCTCCATTTTCCTGAGGAGGAGGAAGAAAGAGTGTTTCACAGACCACAGAGCTTTAGAGAAAAGCAAAGAAACGAGGGGGGAAAAAAAAGAGGGAGGAGATTTGAAAAGATTATTTTTCTTTCTCCCTCACACACTCTCTCTATCCCCCTCTCTCCGTCTCACTCTCTCTCTCACACATACACACACACACTCTCTCTCCCTCCTCTCCTCTTTCCATCCCTCTCTTGATGGCCATCAAGGGGGCGGAAAATAAAAAAAAAAAAAAAGACAACAACAACAACTAATTTTAAACCGGCTCAATCAATGAGTCATTAAAAGAGATTTTTCTTCCCTCCTCTCCTGAATTTGCATGGCATCAGCAAGAAAAAAAAAACCCACCCCAAACCTCTCCCCTCTCTGCAGCTATCAGCCTGGACCTGAAACCTTATCTCTCTTCTCCCCCCCCTCCGCCTTTATTTTAAGAAACAACTTTTTTTTTAAGTGCCCTCAGCAGCCGCCACCACCACTAGTCTCGCTGAAAAAAGAAATATATAGTTCATTTCCATGTGAATCCACATCTGCCCRAACAACAGCCACCCACAAAACATCCCTCTTCTTCCTCCTTGTCTCCCCTCTCGCTCGCTCACTCTCTAGATATATATTTATATACATAGCCCCAGAGCCAATAGCTCTCTGGGCTGAAACCTAATATCCTGGTTTTGGCAACTCCTGGTTGTTAATTTGCTCCTCTTTCTTTTCTGTCTGTCTGGAGATAGATTTCCCCCCTCTCTTTTCCCTCCCCGAAGGAAGGGAGGAAGGAGGTTGTGTGTTTTTTTTTTCCTTGAAATTTTTATCACAAAATTATAATACACTCAAAGGGAAACTCACCGTCATGAAAAAGCAGTGCCTTGTCAACGGGGTTTCTTCGCCATCACATCAGGGGCTGGCAGTGTAAGAGAGAGAGAGGGAGAGCGAGAGAGCGAGAAAGGGAGGGGGGAAGAGAGAGAGCGAGAGAGGGGGAAAGAGAAGAGAGCGAGAGAGGAGAGCAGGGAGCGGAGCCGGAGCCGCAGCTCCGCGGAGAGACAGCGCGCCGGCAAGGCAAGGCACAGCACGGCACAGCACAGGCACAGGCACGCAGCCGCCACGCTGACATTGCGAGCTCCCGGCTCCAGCTCGCTCCTCGCTTTTCATTTTTGAAAGTCAGTCCCTTTAAAAAGTTCAGTAGTTTTTAGTTTTTTGGGGTTTTTTTTTAAGAAAACTGCAGATCTGACCATCTATACGTGCCTGAACTGTTTACTTTCGGTTAAAAGTTGGTCTGTTTTGGCTTAAAGAAAAAACAGTTTGATATTTTCTACTAAAAGCATTTTTTTAACAGAGCTTGGTTAATTTTCTTCATATTAAAGTTGCAAGCACTAGACAGTTTGGGGTGGGGGGAGTCCCCAGAAATAGATATAATGAAAGGTCACCTTGAAAAAGATGAGATTTCATCCTCTTAGAAGTATGCGACTTCAAATATATATAAATATATTCTTTCTCTGTCAGCTTTGGTTGAAATAAATGACACATGAATTCCAGAGACAGCTGCATAAAAAAAAGTTTGGGGTAACCTAGAAATGCTGGATTTGACTCAAAGCTTACAGCACAGAAAGTTCACTGATACAATTCTACAACTTATTTCACTTAAAAGCATTAATGTAATTTGTTAGAAGCTTTTTTATTATACAAAACTAATTCAACTTAAAATGCTCACTATATTCTTCCATTAAAAATACATTTTTTTTAATTCAGATCTTAAAAGCCTAGTTTATTTAAAACAAAACAAAAATATTTTGATTGAAAACAGATTCTTAGCATGAAGAGATATGTATGCTAATGATTTTAAAACAAGGAATCTAAAGACCCTTTTTATGCTAATAATTTTAATTCCCAAGGACTTACACACAGCGGCCTTTTTTTTTCTTAAAAAAGTAATTTTATTAAAACTCCTTAGAGACAAGGATTTGAAGACTTTATTTAGCAACACATTCTTATTAGCTTTACATCTCAGAAAACACTAAGTTTTTAGGTTTTAAATACAATGACATGAAAACACTTATGGGTAGTGTAAGAAGTGGAACTTCTCCAAGAAACAGTTGGCCAGATTTTGTATGTTTAAAAAAAAATCAGTACCTAAGCATTGTTTTTAATGAAAATCTGGTTATGTTATTTTTTAATTAATTGAACCATTTCATACTCAAATGTGGATCACAAAGGTTAAGCCTGGCTCCAAACATGTGCTAAAGCCTAGACTCACCTGCCATTCGTGTTTACATGCCCAGCCATAGTAGAAAATTCAGGTGAAGTTTCAAATCACTCCCTGAACAGCAAAGTCAAGCCCTAGCAAACAGACCTTAACATGAGTCTAACAGATCCTTCATGCAGTCCAGACAAATTGAACATAAGCATGGCACAACCTACACCATCAGCCAATATACAAACTTCACTTTTTATAAATCCAAGATGGACATGAATAGCCAACCATACAGCTGAAAACTCTGCATGTCAAAGGGCTCAGCATCCTAATTGCTCTTACAACACACACTTCTGAAAGTAGTGCAAGCAAATCAAAAAGGCCAAACTCCAAGGTCCTTAACTCCAGCAACTGTTTCAGGGGGCCAAACTCTGCCCTGAATTAAAGCCTACTCAGCATCACTGACTTCAGAGAATTTTGCTCAAGTAAGAACTTCTGACCTGGAGAGACCCCCCCTACCGAAAATTTCTCCTGGTTTGGCTACCAGGAAGGAGCTGTGCTTTGGAAGGACACAGCTATGAGGCAGAATAGCTGATGAGTACATTCTTACCCTCCCAGTCCTGCAGAAACCACAAATAGGAAATAGGCAATACAAAGAAGGAACAGTAGGAAGAAGACAAATGATTCTGAATTGATTCCCTTATCATAAGAAACACTAGAAAGTGTACATAAATTATCAGATTGTACCGTAATTTACACTTACTTTCCCTGAAGGATGTTTCAAAGCAGTGTTAGTAATAACCTTGATAAACAGAGACAGTACAAAACCGGAAGGAGAGATAATGTCTACACAGTGAGGCACCCTGAAACTACTAGATTTCTCAATCTACATAAGGCAGTGAGTTTAAGGATGCAAACCCTTTACTTTGTCACCGAGTGAACAAAACCAAACCAGAACCCATTATAGCCCTCCACTCCCTCTGCAGAAGCAAATTTGCATAGATTTCTATATTTACTTCTGTTCAGAAACAAGTGTGGCTCAGGTAGAAACAGTGAATAAAAAAATCAAGAGTTGGATGTGACTTTATAGGTCAGATTGAATTGAAGTATGCACTTAAAATTAATGTTACATTTTACACTAAGAAGTTTGAATTCTGTTTTCATCTGTAGTGTAATCTGTACTGGTGTACTACAGAATTTTCCAAACCATGTTTGTAAAGAATACCTGTTGCCCTTTGCAATTAAATATTCATGCTTTTTGAAGACAATCACATGGTGTTTCTGAACTGAATATCATCACCCAAGAGCTCCCCCTCTTCTCACTGCCTTACTACTTTAGAAAAGAAGACCTGATGTGTCAGCGTTCTTCTACCCCAGTGCCACCTGCCCAGAGCAGTCCTACTCAACCAAAATCTTATTCTTCATATTAGATGCAATAGAGAAATTCAACATTTTACAAATGTAATAACTACTRCTCTCATAGGTGTGCAAAGACACCAAATGACATTTGGAGTCAACTGAGATATATAGCCTTGGGATGACAGAGTACGCAGGAGTGAAAATTAGGCTTAGATATTGAGAGGGAGAACATAAGGGGATACAAAACACTCTCCCTTCCTTTCTGTCTCCAGGTTTCTCCTAGGTCAAGTTACTTTATTATTATTTTTCCCATTTCTCCTGCTCTTTACATTACATGCATTTCCATTCTTGTACAATCACAAATTAGTACCCCAAAAGAAGATCAAGAAGCAGCAAATTCAGAAGAAAGTTTTAGGAGTAAGCTATTTACATTAAAGGATGAATTCAAGAGTCATCCTAAGATTCTTGCATGAATAATTCCTTTGTAACTTCAACTCACTGCATCCTTTCTGAGATGCATCAGGTGGGAAAGAATGCCATCTACTCCACTGCAGCCTTGCTCCCTCAGGCTGCCTCCAGATCCCGCACTACTACAGCTCAGTTGCTGGCACTTCCTCCTCCCACGCTTCTTTACCTTTCCATCCTTTAACATGTTTCTGTATCAGCTCATCATCAGACCCACCATTTCTCCAACTACATATTTCTTTTAACAATTAGTAACTTAGATAAGCATAAATAAGCACAAATGCGCAGAAACAAATAGCTTATCATTAAAAAGTACAACCAATAGAAAAGTAGAAGTCACAATGTTGTTCAAAAGTAGGGCACTCAAACATAGTAGCATGAAGGGAAACAAGGGCTTTAGCTTGGAATATAAATACAACATATCACATGCAAAATACAGTTCTTCAATAACCTTATGAACTCCTGTCAAATTTTGAATAGTTACCACCAATACTTAGATCACCCATCAGTAAAAATTTCCTAAACCTTACAGATTTCAGCCTGATACAATGCCTTACTTGCACTAAACATTACCTGCAGAACCAGGTTCATAATTGCATAATGTAACTTATAAAAGCTGTATGACTCCAATATCAATCATATCAAACACATGAATATCTAACCAATAAATATCTTAAAGGTTGATTGGCTAGGATGTAGATGGCAAGAGACGGTAACTAAGACTGAACCTCAGAACACGAGATTTACAGCAATACCAGAAAAAGACAGGTCTGTATGACTGGTGACTGTGCAGGGGTTTTGATGAATCTGAAGAACAGATTCTGCAGAACTATGTTTCTGTCAGATGTGGACCTAAGTTTTGAAAGGCTATCAGTAGAAACAGAGAAAAATATGGTGACTGGAGCTCACACTGAAACAAATGGCATTGCAAAATTATTACTGGAATACATCAAGTGTAACTATCCCATGCTCTAGGTAAAGTATTTAAATGGTGTCACAGATTCTTCACTTTAGAGTACCTTAGTACCTTAAAAAGGAGAATGAAACATTAATAGCTCTATCTCCCGAGTTAGGAGAATAGTTTTAAGATATTCAGCCACTAGAATGCATTGACCAAAAAACAACTCTCAAGAGAGAACTTTACTACAGTATCTCAAAAAATAATCTCCACAACTAAGACTGCCAAAATTTATAGATGAAATTTAAACTACAACACAGTGTAGAAAATTGGGAGAAGCTTGTATAATATCCATAGCTTGCTTAGCATAGATGAATGGGAGGGGAAAAAAAACATTAAATAAGGATACAGCAATAGTTAAAGGCATATTAATGAGTAGATGGACACAAACGGGAGGAAAAAAAAAAGGAAAGTACTACTACTTAAAAACAGCAGCCAGATAATGAAGCTAATGAAAGGACCACTCCTAATGCAATTGAGGTGCTGTGGATGATTAAAAAAAAAACATTAATAGAAGGAACCTAAACAAAAAATGGAGGTTTTAAACATGCAACCTGACATTATAGGGATAACAAATACAATGGAATACTAAGTCATACCAAAAGTATTCATGTTCAGGAAAGAAAGAAATACAAACACGCTATGTTATCATTGTACATGTACAAGGCAAAATAAGAAAGAGAAGTGGTATTATGAATAAAGTCACAGCTTTTGAGAAGAATGGTTGAGAAAGGTTTTACTTGCATATTGCTGGGAGCCTTCTAGAAAGTAGCTGGGTAAGATTTGGATATGAATAAAGATTGCTGTAATATGTCTTACTACTATCACTAGGAAGCGCATCAATATGACAGAAATTACTTTCCCAGATTTAGAGTAAAGAACAAATACAAATAATAGGAAGAAGCAGTCTTCCTTGAATATGATAGCCTACAGATTTTTTTTTTATAAAGAGAATAGAAAGCAGAAAGAATAAAACTTTAGTTTTGTTAACCAACAAAAATATTACAGGAGAGCTAACAGAAAATCAGTAAAGTTGGATCAAATGATTACAAGTTCATTCAATTTAAATTAATTATAAAGATAAATGGAATAGGTTTGAAACTCAGATTCACAGTTCCAAAATGGCAGACTTCGATATACTATAGAAACTAGGTAGTCCATTGAACTGCTAGTCTGAGAGCAGAAGAGTTTTCTCAAATGCCTTAAAACTCAAGAATTTTAAAACCATCTGAAATTTAAAGTAAGGTACTGAAAAAAAAAGGAGGAACTCCAGAACTAAGAAAACAGCTACCTCAAAAGGATACGTAGAATAAGCACAGAGTCCATAAGACAGCATCTGTGGGTTTTATGCTTGGACTTTGAAATTTAACTATTGTCAAATAGCAAGTTAGAATACTAAACACCAGTTAGAAGCTAGGCTTGGACCAAACCTATGTGCTCTTTGGGGCTTAATCTTTTGTGTTTAGTGTATTTGGGCCTCGCTTTATTAATCTTGAAGTGCGTCTTGTCATAAAATGCTATGCTTTGAAGTCAGTTCCTGGTTTTGGAGGATAATTCATTTTCGTACAAATTAATGTTTCTCCACCTCTGGCATTTGGAACACCTAGTTCTCAGAAGGGACCAGCACAGACTCGTTTCAAAACGAGTGCACATTGACTGGCTGGTATATAATTAGTATCTTAAGCATTCCCAAAGATTACATCTCAAAGCTTTCACATTACTCACAGCAATTAAGATGCACCAAATAAGTTTTATAGTTGTTGCTCTAACTCTCTAATTAGAGTTCTAAAAAACACCAGTATTTTACATTGTCTTGCCTTTCCATATGGCCACATATATAAAGAATATCATTTTAATCCAAACAGAAGCTTTTTTCTGGAAAACAATCAGTATGACAACTGTAATGTTAAAGGAATTTGTTAATTTTTTTCAAAAGCAGAACACAAAGATACAGAGCCCTGACGGTCACTTTTACTGAAGCCCATTCCACTATGAAAAATGTACAGTGTACAGTATCTTAAAGCCAATGACAGTATAGCTTCCATCTCACTTTAATGCCTGATCACAGTGCCAGAGAAGTCCAAAGAGTCCTTGCTAAAACTGGCAGTAGAATACTATGGTTGAGCAAGCCAGTGAAATACCTGCTCTGTAGCCAGAAGTAATTATGTGTGCCTGCTAATCTCATCTGGAGAAGCTCAATCTAACAGGCATTCAGAGATCACATCTATCAGACTGAGCTCCATGCAAGACACAGCAGCTGCTGCTTTTCTTGAAAGCAAAGCTAAAAGACCAAATAGCACTTTTTGTGTGTTATGATGCAATGTGCACATATCACCCTTTGGAATAAAAAAAAGTCAGTGCTGGAGTACATAACCTATGATAAGGAATACCTGCATTTACTTCCTTCCTCTGCTTGAGAGACCTACATCATCAGATAACGCCACAGCTATGCAGTTCCTAACCTTCACAAGCTAGGGAACTGAGGTATCCTTCTCAGGTTTAAGAATGTGTTATATGAGGCTGGACACCTAGTTGCCTCTGTGGATGTCGCTTTTATACATACCCCACTCTTCTTTAAAAAATGATGGAATTAGACAGGATCTTGAACTTTCACCTGACCTATGCAATACAGCATTTCACTTCAAAAGGCTATGAGTTAATACTGTTCAGAGTTAGTTTAAATCAATACAGTATTTCCATGTAGATAGCATTCAAGACCTATAACCATGTGATACCAACTGAAACTTGGAAGCATATGTATTGTAGCTTATGTTTCCAAGTCCCATAGGGCTAGACCCAAGTAACCATGTGCAAGCTGCAACTTCACATAAGGCAAATCACACTGTGTAGTCCAAGTGACAGCAAAAGGTCTGACTGAAACAACTGCTATCTACTTTCAAAGCAGAGAGGAACTAAAGCATTTCCAGGAAAAAAATGTAAGAAAAAATTATAACATAGACAGAACTATGTGCTTTGCTTTTATCTAATATTCTCAAACAGCTAAACTGCTTCCTGCAATTTACCAAAAAAGTCCAAGCCTGAGCTAGACTTACTTTTTATTCAGGTGGTTACCGTTTGGGAAATCATAAACCCTCCCTTCTCTACTACATATAATGGAGCATGTTAAGCAGCCTTCAAACATAAATGCTGCTGACAACAGCATCAGGAAGAAAATTGTCAGTCTTTGTATTACCACAAAAAAAAAAAGTATACCACTATCAATTATACTGAAGCCTCAAATTATAAGTGTGGAAAAGTAATTTTGGAACTCAAGATGAGAAGGTTGGAAGAATTTTATTGCTCCCTTTTTAATTTTTCATTATGGTCATACACTTCACKTTCTTGTATCTGGGGTTATTTTGCTTGTAACCCAAAAATCATTTGTGTGCATTAGCAATACGAAAAGATTCACTCTCTCCCAGAAGCTCATATTCAGAAATGTATTTGATCCTCATTAATTTAAATCTCCAACCACTTCTAGAAAATACAAGTTAACATACCTAGCTTTCTAAGTGATCCAATGTAGTAAAAAGTAATCATTATATGGCAACTTAAAATATAGACTTACATTTAATTTGACCAGTGTACACTAGTGTTTCCTTGTAATCTTTTCAAATAGTTATTTTACCTACTGTAGTTCATCTGCCCGTTCACATTTGTGCAAGAGTAACAAAGTCATACCAACAGAGGCTCCAATACAGCATCTGGATTTGCCGATACTGAAGACAGCTGAAGACTGTTTTTCTGTGAATATTCTCATATATGTGCTAAGCACGTATATCACTGTTACTATCTGTATTACCTACACTAGGTGGGAACACAAGGCAAAAAAGACTGCTAATTAAAATKAAACTTATACACCTTTCTTATGAAACAGGACAAAAAAGGATTTTTTTTTTCTACAGTGACTTAATTGTACCATATTCATGCCTAATATAACATTACTGGGTTATATTAGAAACAGATTTGACTGCTATTTATTAACAAAAATGTCTAAGTCTTACTAAATACATCATTTAATACATTTCTAGAAAAAAATCTTGAAGTATTCTCTTTTTCTTTCTCATGATGGAGTGTTCTTCTTTTCTACAGCATAAGAGCTTTCATTTTTAAGACTCAAAATCTCATCCTTCAGAAGTGAAATTCTGAACACATTAGCTTTCCAGCGTTGAGACAGTTAAGTGCTGTAATGCACTGAACACTACATTATCCATCCATATTCCAACTGAATAGACTATCACCTCTAGTTTGCTGGAAATCAATTACAAAAAGGCAGCGTAGATCCTCTGCAATGACTTTGTCATGCACTAGTTTTGTGGCATGCTTTACCAACCTGCTCCAAAGCAGAACTGTTATTAGACAATCCCTTGACATCCCTTTATTTTGTATTTTAACAATGACAATGAAAAATGAATATCATCTCTCTATTTTTGTGCACATCCTTTATGCATTACAAGGATGTAAAGGCATTTCACTGCCTTTTCCTCTGCCATTCTAACTGGGCTGACTTTATTATATATAAGGTTCAGATAGTCCCTACCCTCTAATGATATTATATCACATCTGACACAGAAATTAAACCGTGTTCCTCAAGAGACAAAAACCAATAGCTTGAGAGAAGACAGATTAAATACTTGCCTTAACTATAAGTGATAGAACAAGCTATACTTCCAAACAGGGAATTGGTAACATTAACCAAAAAATGCATGCTACCACCAAATATAGGATAGTAAATTCAGAATATCTTCTCTGGGTTTATCACATTTTTATTTTACTGGATAGTTGTAGGAGTTACTTTAGGCAATTCTGAAACGTCAAGGGAAGGGAGATATTTGTAGGACTACATAGCAGTTCCATTTATTGTCGTATGTTTTAAGAGGGTGCTTTGTGTCAACCTTCTTTGCAAAAACATCCCATGAGATTGAGATATGGTAGTTCTCAAAAGAATACATCAGAATGATGGTCACTTTTCTACTTTGTAGCCAGAAGGTGTACTTTATTTTTATGTTCCTGCTGCAAATTTATTTAAAACATGTTTCTTAACTATAAAATTTAAAGAAACATGTAAGGAAAAGGTTTTCCTTGTCATAGCTCTCTACATAGACTTCTCATACAGACCTCCTTCTAGGGTATTGTAATCCCAGGCACTGCTCTCACATTTTTCCTCCTCTAAACAGTTTTCCAAAGTAAAACAATCAAGAGATCAAATACACAGCTAAGAAGAAAAAGCCAATTTGGCAGCACCTTTGCAGTTATCTGTAAGTATAAACAGCCATTTTCACAAACTACCGCAGAAGAGGAAGCAATAGGGAAGTTTTATTAAGAGCACCGCGTTTACAGAGCCTCCTGATGACCTCTGCAGATGCTGCTTTCCGGAGGAGCCGCCCGCCCCCGGGCCCGGCGCTCCGCGGGCACCCGCGCCCGCCCGCGCGGGAGCCTGGCGCCTGCCCAGGTGTCCCGGGGGACCTGCGGAGAGCACGACCCAAGCCGGCCCTCCGAGGCGGCGCTCACYGGCGGCAAGCGGCCCGCGCGGCGGACACCCCCTCCGCGCACGCCAGCGCGGCCTGACCGCGCTTTCAGCGCCAAGTGTTACACGCACACGCGCGCCCCGCTCCMGTAGCGGCGCGCCACAGCACGGCAGCAGGAGGCAGCTCCCACGCGAGGGGCAGCGACCGGGCCCGGGCCGCGGCCTGGGCCGGCGGAGGCCGCCGAGGGAGCGCCGCGGTCTCCCTGGGCTGGGCT